>NW_015090922.1:38174937-38291095 GCF_001431845.1 Calidris pugnax | reverse complement strand
AGGGAAGAAAAGGAAGACAGGAAGGAGTCTCCGTTGGGGGGGGAGCCCTCTGGGTTCACATGTGCAAACTTTACGATTTTCCTGAGAGATGTCTAGATCTGTGGTAAGTTGAAACTGTATTTGGAGGATTGAAGAGGCAATATGTATTACAACTAGGATATAAAGTGGTTTTATTTTAAAGTAATGATGCTCTATACGTTTTTCAGGCATGACTTGCTTAGTGTAGTTTGCGTTTCAAGCAGTGCTTCATGGGGAGGATAAGGGAGTTGTGGTAGGTCTGCGAATCCTTTGGGCTGGGTGACTTCTGCGTCTCCTCGAAATCAGGAGGTGAACTGTGAGATTTGGTGTCTCTCCAGCCAGAAAATGGACTGACTTACCTCTTGTGCTGCCTTTGTTGTAAACTTAGTACTTAATTTACATGTTTACTTACCTAAGCTCAATGGTAGCGAAGGGCTGTTTAGTGCTGCAGAAACTCCCAGCTCAGGAGCGGGACACACAGGTGATGGGAGGTGGGGGACAAGAGCTGTCGTTATGCAGAGGTGTCCCCCCTCCTCCCCGCAGCTGCAACATCTTTAGTTTTCCACATTTAGGATCTATCTAGTTTCCTGTGGGATATTTTGTTTACATTGAGTGTGGCAAACAAGTTAACTGTTTCCGTGCTCTATCCCTTTATTACACTCTGTCTTATCTACTTAGATCATAAGGGGTTTTTTTGTAGCACTATCTTACAGTTGCAACATCCTGAGCACGATGGGACCCTGATTTAATTGGCTTCGAAGCACTTTCATACTAAATAATAATGATACAGTTCAAAAGGCCTAAGAGCAGTAGCCAGAGCCTTGGCTTGGAATGGAAAAAACACCACAGAGGAGCTTTGCTCAGAGATCTTATTTTTGGCTTGAATTTTCTATTCTATTTTTTCCCCAAAGCTGAAGAGGGACACAGCCAGCAGGAATTCGAATCTTCTTCCAAGTCTATACCAACCTCTGAGACTATGTCAGTACAAACGATAATCTGCCTGGGAAAAGATGGTGAATTGTTTGTATTTCTGACCAACACAGAAAACAAAAGGATCAAGGATCTTGTTTTAAGGAGGTTCTTCAAGAGTCTCTCATTGGCTGTGCTAGGGGGCACAGGTGACTGTCACTTTAGGGCTGGCAGTGCCAGTCACGTAACCTGAAGTACTCGCCACAGCAGGTATTTCTAATGAGGGGGCAACAGCCCCCTTAGGGCTCTTTGTTTAGAATTGGCCTTCTAGGAAATATTAAATAAAATAACATTGACTTAAGAAGAGGTGACTGAATTGGTGTCTTAAGAACAAACGTGATAAAAAGATTTATGTAAGAAATCTATAGGACAGGTTTTTATCCAAAAGGTAATAAACTTAAATTACTGCATGGAGCTTGAAGTTGGGAGAAAAATCTAAAGTCAAGGAGAGTTAAGCACTGGTTTGGGCTGCTGAAAGAAGCTGTGGAACCTCCATGATTTGATGTCTTTAAGAACAGGTTAGGCAGCCTCTGTTAGGAATAGCCCGAGTATAATTGATCCTGCTGGGAGGGACAGACAATGATCTCTTGATGTCTCTTTCCAACCTTATGATTCTGCAGAGATGTGAGTAGGCCCTATATAATTGCACCCTGGTAGAGTTCATCAAGCACTTTTAGGTCACTCTGGATAAAAGCCACCATATGCACTTAAAATCGCTATAACTATAGTGAAGTTTTGAGGTTTAAAGGAGCCTGAGGCAGTCGAGTGAATGTATGAGAAGATTTGGTATTTGCAAATTTGCAGCTGTCTAGAATAAAATACTCATCTTTTGCAATTAAAATTGTCATTTTTTCAGTTGAGGCACCTGCAGGATGTTGGAAAAACAGCTAGTTAACTTGAGGAACTACTTTTTTCCCCCCCTTAGATAAGGGAAAATGTTAGAGATCTACACTTTCTCTCTACACTTTCAAGTCTTCAAGGGAGAGCATATTCATAGCTCTGAAACAGATTTTAGGCTGAGAACCAAAGCAACAGATCTACAAAATCTACTCTCTCTTTATATCCCTTCCTTGGATATAATGCAGTTGAAAAATTCTACACACACACACCCCCCTCCGCCTCATTCCTGTTGTAATCCTTAATTTTTAAAAAGGAAAATAACTTGCAGACAGGCAGGGTAGCTCAGTGCTTATGGAAGTAGCTTGTAAGTTCCTTGTTAAAACAAGCTGTGAAGCAAAAAAGTAACGCTCCTCGTCTTCTTTCAACCAACGGGTGGCCCAGGGAGAAGAGCTCTGTGGGGAGACACAGAGATGGCATTATACTGAGAAATTAATTTCCCACACAGAGCAAGCCATCAGTGGGCAGAGTTTCCAGAAAGCAGCACCAGCCACCCTGAATATTTTGGCATGCAAGTCTGTAGAGAGCTCCAAGGAGGAGGAAGTGAAAGAGCGGTGGCAAGTCTCTTGCGAGCGGTTTTAGAGATGTGGGACTTGGTTTGCGCACGAGTGCGACTGCTTGCTTCAGCAAAAAGCATGGTGGGAAGCGGGATAGCCTGCGTCTTTTCTACCCTCTGCTTTTCCATGTCATCACTGAATGGTGCCTGCTCTGCTTGTCTTTGTCTCTTCTATGGACTCTTCATTCTTTCCAGAAGTAACACATGCGGTTCTTCGGGCTCGTCGCTACTCCCCTCGCTGTGATTCAATGCACATGCAAAGGCAGGAGTTATTTTAGGAAGCAATAGCTGAGTCTGTGCATCAGATTCCAAGATAGGTTCTTGGGCAAGTTTTCAGATAATCCATTTATATGCAATTAAAGTGCTTTGAAGATATAAAGTGCCATGTTGCTGATAAATACTGATTAGTCATGCAAATAAATGGAAATATTTTAATTAGGGCAATTTCAACATGACTCGTACTGTGAAATAGAGCCTATCTAAACATATTAAATAGATAATTTATTAGTGGGAACAACCTGTGATTAAGGGCGTTGTGTTTTAATTTTTTTTTTGGGGGGAGGGAGTAGGAGAAGAATATACATAGCGAAGTAGCAATGCAAGACACTAACAATCTGATAAGCTAAAAAACAATAACTAATAATCTCTGTTTTTCAAAGTATGCAGAAAGTTACAAATGAGATATTTGTGTTCCTTCATCTCTGCTTGAGCCACAGTACAATTTGGAATAGGCTGGGGATGCTTGGTGATGTAAGGCCTAAAATGTGGCAGCTTGGCCAGCCGGTTGCTGTTTGAGTCTATCTACATGTCTCTGTGGTGCTAGAGTAGTTTTGCCCTAGGATTTACCACCACTTTTCTGCCAGGACCCTCCTCTCTTGCAAAGTCTTTTTTTCCTGGGGGGTGTGTGTGATCTGCCAGATTCCTGACCGGGAGTAACAGCAAGTGGCTGGAGAATTTACCATGAGACCCTCTGGTGTTCTGTAGGAGACATATGTCAAATGTTGCTAGGTCATTTTATAGCTACTTCATAGTCACTTCTGTATGCATGTACAGTTACATGTAAGGTGAATAGAAATGGAAGGCCAGGTCTAAGGTATCGTGTTATGCTACGCATGTTCAGGAAGGCTTCAGAGAGTTAGAGCCAGATCTTTCACATTCTTGATTGTGGTTGCACCCATACGCTTTTGTGTCATTTGGAAAGCAGTATCGGGTACCTCTGTGGTGGGGAATGGAGCAGAATATCAGACTATTGTCATTGATATGTGTGTGTTTATCACCTTTGACAGCGTATCTGGGCAATGTAAGTGATGAATGTTTGATGGACTATGGGAATACATTAATGAAATTATGCCTTGTCTTTTTGTTTTTAGTGCCAGGACTTGTTTATAGTGGAGTGTGCCAGAGTTCAATTAACCTTCAATTAAAAATCAGGAGAAGCAACAGTTTACCTCATGGTAAACACTATGTAGTGCCTCAATTTACTGTCTGCCAGTTAGTCACAACACCCACAGCCTATTTAATTTATGATTAAAATGCAAAGGCTTAACGTAGAGTGAATCTTCCAGTCAGACTTCTTAGTTTCAGTGGGATTTGCCTGAGCTGTATATGGGTGAATTTATGTGTGTGTATGTCTGTGGGTATCCATATATATACCCACGGATTTTTGAATCCTGCCCAGATTTAAACTACTCGTCCAGAATATTTATCAGAGATGGAATTGCAGGACTTGCCAGCTCTGTCTTTCAGAGTCACTCTTTCACCTTTGCCGCAACCCTTCCCAAAAAGCTTAGACCTATCAACCAGAGTCAAGGCACACGGGTCTGTCAGTGCCACATTTCCCTGTCCCCACAGCAAGTCCCCTTACCTAGAAAGGGGACAAAACCATTCTCAAGTGAAAGCTTTAATGATGCAGCTCATGTTTAACTTGCATCTTTATGCCTGTAGGAGAGGTACATTTCTCTTGTGTGTTTTTTTTTTTCTTTAAACTGAGAATATACAACAATAAATTTTCACAGTTGTTGAGGTTATGATGCCTATTGAGTAGGTATTTAATCTTTTTTATGGCTGCCTACAAAAAGTTCGGTGCAAAACATCTTGCTAATCATTGCTATTCTCTTTCTAGTGTAAGGGTTACACTCAAAGTGCAGCTGTGTCTGTCTCTGCCTTTAAAAAGAGGTCAAATTGACATTTAGAGTTATGCTTTGAAAAAACTGCTGTGACTTCATGACCTTTCTAAAACTGGTATTCTCTGCCATTTAAATAGGGACTTTCACTTAAAGGAATTTACAACACATTTTTCTCTCAATCCTTCACACTTAGATCCTGGCCTCGTTCCAGATCGTAGAAACCAGGTTTGTAATAGCCTTATTTACAAGGTAGAGTTTTCCCCTCCATGTTTGCTTAACTTGACAGATTGTAGACTATCAGGCGCCACTTAACCTTTTCAAAAAAATGTCCTGTTTCAACTCCTTTTGTCTTAAAGATCCATTCATTCTCTCGAGAAAATTTCATCAGAATGAACAGAAAAAGTGGATTAATCTGAATTTAATTTGTAATATGAGAGACTGTGTCAAATTGTGGGTTTACCAGAATGGGAGAAACTAGATTAAAGTTGTGCTCAGTTTTATTAGCAGAGAATTTGACTTAAAAGTCTTGTTTTATTTTTCCCATAAATTTGCAGATTCAGATAAAATTTGAATAAACCAGCAGTCTGAATTTCCATTGCAAGCTTAAAACAAGTCTCAAGCATGGTAAATATTTGATGGAACAAAACCCTCATCCCAAATGGCTTCTGGTTTAAGATTGCGGACTGTTTGTTTATTACCTTCAGTCTCCACTCTTTGATACCCTGGAGAGGGTACAGCAGAGGGCCACAAAGATGATTAGGGGCCTGGAGCATTTCTCTTACAAAGACAGACTGAGGGACTTGGGTCTTTTTAGTCTTGAGAAGACTTAGGGGGGATCTGATCAATGCTTACAAATACTTAAAGGGAGGATGTCAGGACGATGGGCCAGTCTCTTTTCAGTGGTACCCAGTGACAGGACAAGATTAAATGGACACAACCTTGAGTATAAGAAGTTCCACCTAAATGTGAGGAGGAACTTCTTTACTGTGAGAGTGGTAGAGCACTGGAACAGGCTGCCGAGAGTGGTGATAGAGTCTCCATATTTGGAGACATTCAAAACTCACCTGGACAAGTTCCTGTGCAACCTGCTCTGGGTAGACCTGCTTTGGTGGGGGGGTTGGACTAGATGGTCTCCAGAGGTCCCTTCCAACCCAATATGATTCTATGATTCTGTGATATCTGAATGGCACTATGAGTCTGAAGCACAGCTGGGAAGGAGACACAGCCAGCACAGGGACACTAGTTGGAACAACTTGTGCATTCAGGACATTCTCAAGCTTTTTTCTCCTAAACATGCCATCATGTGCCCTTCTGCCTCCTTGCAGCTCCTCATCAGTACCTTCCCCTTCCCAATGACCCTACCCAGCAGGTCCTGGGCTCAGCACTTTCTTTAGGAAGACATTGTTTATGGGTGAGAGAGGGTGTAGTCCAGAGTTTGTTTTGGGACCAATGGGCTACAAGAAAGCTCCTGAGTGAGCTGATTGTCTTCCTGGTGTCTGTGGTTCTCCACTGGACTCCTCCCACTGAGGGAAAGAGCTGCAGCAGTGCCAGGACCAGCTCACAAGGGTGGAGGTGAAGGATGAATGGTGCCCCTTCTTTGTCATGCCAGGGATTGGACCATGGCTGGAGGAGCTGGGGTGTCTGTCAGATTATCCTGTTGTGCCTGGAGCACTATGTGTTACTGAAGATCCCTAAGGAGGATTGTAGATAAGAGCAAAGAGGAGAATACCCTGCACCAAAGCACGTTTGACGTGTCCATCCACACAGTACTGTCATTGTGTGAGGTGAAATCAGGTGTTGTGGTAACCACAACTGCAGCTCATACCTCCTCACTCCTCTGAGATTGGCACCAAGTGACTTCCTAGCACTGGTTCCCTGAGACATTTGTGCTTCTAGTGCTGGTTGGAAGGTCTATGTCTGAGAAAGGTCTTTCTCTTGGATTGAATTCTCTTTGCTGTTCACCTACTGGAGCGTCCCTCCCCCTGCCCACTTCATGGAGCATACGAGGACTTCAGAGGTACAGCTGGAGAGAATCGGTGTTTTTCTACAAACTGCAGCATCTTGTGTTGATAACCCTGTCAGACCCTACATCTGTCTCTGCTGGTCTTCGCCAAGAGAGGAACTTCTGTGTGACTGTGCAGACAGTGACTACCAAAATGTGTATTATTTATACAGCATATTCTCTTACCACTTTCTATAGTTTTATTTCAAAAGGATCCATGCCAAAGGCTAGCCCTCACCTTGAACTTCTGACAAGTTTTGTTGCTGTATTACTCAACATTTTTTCAAATGTCACTGTGTGAGCAGCTGGCACTGGCAGTCTGGTTGGGCAGTCAGACTCCTGTCTGTGGCACTGCTGTAGGAGAGCACAGCAGCAACTCTTCAGCACGCTGGGCTGCTGAGGTAGTGACTAGTCCTGGTTGGATTTTCTGGTCTGCTCAGCCTTCTCTTTTGCTTTATCTCCAATAGATTGTGCAAAGATTCTGAATTGTGCAGATTGACTTATCTTCTGTAGCAGTGTGACAAGCAGCTCATGTATAACAGCCTGGTGTACAAGTCCTTCGGAAACTGTTGACTTCCATGGTTTTCTGTTTGTTATTTGTGGTGTTTGACTGCCTGGCTGAGCTGTGTAGGTCTCTCTCTGCTCCCTGACAAATTTTTGCAGTGGGAGAAGGATGAGTTTTTGTCCTCTGTGGATGAATGCGGGTATTCATAAAAAGAACAGACTGTTCAGTCATGCACATAAATAAAAATCCATTCAAGATAATGATGATGAAGTAGGAACATAACATGAGTCAGATTGTCTTCTGTAAATCCAGATAATAATGAAGTCTGTAGAATCTACTTAATTTAGGCCCCGGTCCTGCAAGCATTTATCAGTGTGTGAATACATTTATGTAGCACTGCTGACTTCTAGATGACTGCTTGAGTTCATAAGATTTGTCCAAAGGCTATGGAATAACCAGAGTCATTTTGTTAAATCTCATCTGTTTTAATGTGTTAGTGTCTTCAGGCTGTGGTCATATGTATTTTGTGCTTCGTAGGCAGGGGAAAGCTATCCCAGAGGTGAGTAACTGTTAACTGGAACTTACAAGTTGTGACCACGGGTCCCAGTGCTGCTTCTTGCGTCTCAGCAGTAGGAAAAGGAAGGTCATGATAGAGAAAGAAGTGTTTAACTCTCATATTTCAAAGTCTTTCAAGAGCGAATACTTTCAAAACTGTGAGACAATCCAGAACTAGCCATGACTTTTTATATCTCCTATTGGGGGTCAAGAGGTTGACTGACATTTGATAGTGTATGTAGGTTATTGCAAGGTTTTGGATGTGAAACTTCTTATAAAGAAATACCTTTGGGTTTGCCATCAGGAAGGAAACTTAGAATAACTTGTTTGACCTCATCCACAAGCTAAAACAACCAAAGAAAAGGGGCTTTGGAGCTAAATAACTGTTTAAAGCCACTCTGGCAGACAAGATTGAATTTATTAAATTTTTTTTTTGAAGAAGTAGAAGAGAGATTTAAAGCATGCATATGTTAAATACAATGGCAATGAACATTAATAGTTACTTATAATTAGACTCCTTTTTGATACATTGAAGACTTGTAAACTGTAGTCTCTCTGTAGAGACTGAGAAGGAGAATGATGCTCATTCCTGCACCATCATCGTTGCTGAACTGACTGAAATGTGAAAGTCCAGATGTCTCTTTAGGGAATAGTCCCATGCTTTATCATGTACATGTGTGTTATTGGAATTCACATCTGAACTGATCGTGTCAGTGAAAAACAATGTATAGCTGAGTTGTAATGGAAACCTGGATACAATGAACAACAAGAACTTGAAGGGAAAGAATGAGAACAGGAAGTCTAATCTTCAGCTTTTCTATATATAGAAAACACCTCAAGGGTAAGCACATACTGTTTTGTATAAATACATTTAAAATGTGTTTTGTAGGCACATATTTCCAATGTGTTGTCATGATTGGAAACACATGTAGACTTGAAAAATTATGTGAAGCATGCAGAACCCTTGCCCATGCACATAAGTAGAAACTATGCACAGTGTATACGTGTGTAAATATTTAGCTGGAGAAACAGCCACATAAGAATTACTTCAGAACAATTCCTAAGTCAGGAAGCCACAAATTATAGGTCTGAAATTTACCACATTGGCATGTCTACATAAATAAAACCAACTGGAAAGATAGGAGGGAGGAAAAATGCATTTACAAACAGTATGAGATTAGAGAAGGCAAAAAATGCTAAACCCTTTTCTTGGCCCTAATCAGAAGGCAGGAAGATTATTACAGGCAAGAGCTTGCAGACTTCAGCTAAACAACTTCCCAGCTCTGAGTTTGAGTCTTGATTTTTATTTACATGTGTGCATGCAATCAGGGCTTTACACATAGTCATTATTTTGACAGAGGCCAAGAGAAGGCACGGTTGTATTTGTTTTTCTCCTTTCCAGGAATGTTACAGTCATCTTACTCCCTCTTTATCTTTGCCAGCTCTTTGGGATGGGATGATGTCATCTTCTTTATCTACCTAGTATCTACCATGATGAGGCCTTGATCCTGACCAAGGGTGTTGGCTGTTTCATGAATGTTGAATTGGGAAGCAGCCATAGGAAACCTGAATTTCTATTGCAGACGGCAACACTTCAGCTAGAGTAAATACAACTGATACTTGTAAAACCACCGAGACAACTGCTAGTTGTCACAAGGCCATATTCAGGCATTGGTACGTCAGGCCTCTTCCAGTCCTCCCACCCTTAGCCTACGCTGGAGAAAGCTCCCAGAGCTTCTCTCCCCACTCAGTTGTCACACTTGCAACTGAACTGGAGGCTTGGATGAAGTAGCTGCCTGGAACGATCGGCCACTTCTCAGATCCAGATCTTCTTGGAGCTGGAGTAAGGACAGCAGGTAAAATGCAATCCTTTGAACTGCAGAGTAGGAAAAGGGGATGTCACTAGGTCTGAAGAGAGACAACGAAGCAACTGTATGTGTTTGTCTGGAGTTGTCTTTTCCTTCTGTGTCTCTGAAGAGAATCGCTGAGCAGAGCTGTAAGTGTCTCTGATGTGGAGCATCCCTACATGGTAGAGAAAGTCCATCGCTCACCTCGTCTCCTGGTCCGGTCTGGGAGGTCTGTAGCACGACTGGCAAGAACATAGCAAGGACACCGCTCTTCCTCATGCAGACTTCTTGGGGCTTTGTCCACGTCCTCTGCTTCACCATCTCGGAGGAAGAGGAGAAGGGAAAGCATTATGTAAGTCGGGGAAACCCCTTTATCTAGCAACATTTGAAACTTTTAAAAAGGGCGGGTAAAAGCAAATGTTTTCTCAGGACTACGTTGTTGTGAAAATAGAATTGAACTCAGAGGATCAGTTTCATCACCTGGCTTCTCTGGAAAGGAAATATGAGGAGTTTATTCTGTAGTTGCCTGGAAGCTTGGTGTAGCGAACTCTCTTGGTACAGGAGAAGGATTGGTAGGTTTAGAAAGTTTAGTTCTACCCTTAGGCTCTGCTGTTGGAGATCATAAGCGGATGCTGCATTATAACCCTAAGGAAAATGACTGTCTAGCATGCGTTGGCATGAATGCTTTTATGTGTCAACCCCTGGGAACTGGAGCATTGGTAGGACCTGGACCAGAGGTGTTTCTGTGAAAGGGTACCTCCTGTTCTTGCACCAAGAGCTGACTTCTGTGTCATTGTAGCTATGACATTGTCATCAGCTCTATTAACTTAAAATCATGAGAGTTTGGTCAGCAATTAGAAATTTTTGCATCTTTTTAGTTCCTCTGGTTGAAAGGCTAACTGCTGCTATTAATGAGATAGAGTGGTCTCAATTGGCATCTAATAACAACTGCTTGCTTTGGGTGGTACCTGGGGACTGCAGTCCCCACAGCTGCAGAGCAGAAGTTCCTTATAGTGCTGGTGGATTTATGCCAGCTCTTCACAACGCCTCCATCTGCAGGAGAGAACAGCCGTGGCTTTCCTTGGGTGATTTGGGGAACTGAGACGGAGGTAAGCCAACTTTGCTCAGCACTGCAAAGCAAATGGGGGAATGGGAAGCCCTGGAATTGTAACCCAGTGCTCTTGTGCAGCTGGGCTGTCTTCCCTGTTGTCAGTCTCTTTAACTATTCAGTGGCTGTGGATTGTTCAGTTGTACATGGTGGTGGTAACTACTATGGACTTGTATTCAGTCCTTGAAATGACCTCTGCTTGATCCCGTGCCTGCAAAGAATTTGTCTGAACTGTATTTAATCAAGGACATGAAAAACTTTAGTCTGCAGGTTAACACCAAGAAAAACATCTGGTTGGATATTCTTCTGTCCAGAATGAGTTTCAATTTTCTGTTAAGATATTGATCAGTTTGGAGTGATTGCACTTTATTTCTGCAGTAATAGAAGCAGTCAGGGACTAAATTTTATTTTTGACTAAATCTCCTGGTTCAGAATGTTCGCAGTTCTCCTTACTGAAGAAGGGGGAAGGAAATGGTTTGAACTGTGGTACGGAAAAGTTGTGCAAAGAGAGGCTCAAGGTTTGTGGTTTGAGATGTTTCCACTTGCCCGCTCCACTGTGCGTGGTCTCTTTGGGGACAAGATACGCCTACTGCTGTGCCCCTCTGCAGCAGAAGGCTGTGTAGAGAGCCACAGGAGGGGGTGTCTCTGCTGGGTTGTAATCACTGAAACACAGCTGTTATCTTCTACAGATTTTGATAGACTCAGATTTATACGTGGCAATTCTTTCAAAATATTTTCCTGTGTATTTCCGAAAAGCTTTTTAGCTGAATGTCAAGTTCCTTTTAGATTCCCCTAGATGTGATAGGGCGGGATTGGGAGAGGACACTTGAATATTTAACATGACTGCCATTCGGAGGTTAAAAATTGGTTATAACTTGTGCTTTCTTGAATACCTTGCAAAACTGTAATCTCTAACATTTTACACAATTGAGTGCTGTTCCAGCATAACCGTACTTCTACCGTGCTTTGATTAGATGGAGCTGATGCACAGAAACTAGATATTTTATTAGACTCTTATCTCATCTGGGAGCATAAGAGGTCCAAGGGAGCCTCCCACTGAAACCAGAGCCCCACGTGTAAGCCTAGGTCCCTGCTTCCCTCTCTGCTGGAGGAGGTCATTTGGCCAGCTGTCACCTTCTGCTCTTTAGACCAGCCCTTCATCCAGCTGTTCCACACAGTGGCCAGCCCAGGGAGTGCGCTGCTGATATAAATCTTCCACGGTCCAACGAGTAGTTAATAGTTAAACGCTCTATGGCTAGGTCAAATTTTTTACCTGGGGTTAGGCTAGAGAGAAATCTTGAACTGCTGCAGCTGAGTGTTTCTGGCAGGAAGCCTAAGGGATGGGATAGAAAGGCTTTTGTAAATACACTGATGCATAAATGTATGCTTAATGTGTGCACGCATATACATAGTAGATATTAAACAAGTAGCTTCACGTAGCAGGAGAGGCGAGCAGCTGTTCTGCATAGGGCTGGGGCATGGTGCTGCTTCCCAGCAGAGCCTGTCCCCCGTCCTCTCCTGCTGGGTGCCACCAACTCCTGTCCTCTCCTGCCAGGTGCCACCAGCCTCAGAGCATGGCAGCAGCCCCCTGCTGCCTACTGCAGCCTCCCTGGCTCTTGGAGTTGTGCAGGCACTGCAGAGGGAGCAGTGCCTCAAGCTTTTAGGTGAAGTTCTTGTTGTTTTCATTATTATTAAAATTCAAGCTCAGGATTTCTCAGAAAACGAACATCAGCACTTAATCTATAGGGATTTTTCTTCTGAGTTTGGATAGGAGGTCTCGGTTATAAAGATTTTTTGGTAGGAAGTGCTTATGAGAAGAAAGAAAACATCCTGTATAGAACTTTAATTCCAGATGTCAGTAACAAAAAATGAGGTGGTTAAGGGGAGTGCCAAAGGAGCATTGAATCTCTTATCTTCATTAGGCTAAACAAGTGTAGCTCGATTACTGTTGATACCATAAATGTCTCCTTCCTGGAAAAATTAACAAGCCAACCCGTAAGATAAGAGTCTTTGGGTGAGCCTGAGCAATGCCAGCAGCCTGGCATAACGCGTAAGAACCACTTCTCAGAACGAACCACGGTGACTTCAAATTCAGCATCACTCTGATAGTTGAGAAACATAATAAGGTAACTTTAAAAACTGGACCTAAATTATATGAGAATGTATATTGAGAGAAAAATAAGAGGAACAGCTAAAAGGATAAACTGTTTGAAATGGAATGAAGACTGTTTAAATGTGCTATGACTAGAAACTAAGAGTAAATGCTTATCACCTGTCAAGGAAGATTTAAGAAGTACCCATGATAAAATGAAAAAGTAATATGTATAAACAGCAAATGACAAGAGTCTATCAGAAATAAAAACCTGTTTTTTCTAGAAATGGAAGTCACGTCTGCATTGAGTTTGCATGGCAAGGTTTTGCTAGCGGGCAGGCTATAGGGATGGCTTCTGTGAGAAGTCACTAGAAGCTTCTCCTATATCTGATAGAGACAATGCCACCAGCTCCAAGACAGACCTGCTGCTGGCCAAGGATGAGCCAGTCAGTGGCAGTGGTAGTGCTGCTGGGATATGTTATCCCAGAGAAGGGGTGGAAGTGTCCCCATCTGGGTAATTGCAGCCGGACAGAGGAGTGAAAATATCTGAGAGAAACCACTCTGCAGACAGCAGGGTCAGTGAAGAAGGAGAGGGAGGAGGTGCTCTAGGCACCAGAGCAGAGATTCCTCTGCAGCTGGTGCTGAAGACCATGGTGAGGCAGACTGTTGCCCTGCAGCCGAAGGTGGTTAACGGTGGAGCAGATATCCACCTGCAGCCTGTGAAGGACACCACGCTGGAGCAGGTGGATGCCCAAAGGAGGCTGTGACCCTGTGGGAAGCCTGTGCTAGAGAACGCTCTTGTGGCCCTGTGGAGAGAGAGGAGCTCATGCTGGAGCAAGTTTGCTGACCCGGTGGGGGGCCCACATTGGAGCAGTCTGTTCCTGAAGGACTGCACCCCAAGGAAGGAACCCATGCTGGAGCAGTTTGTGAAAAACTGCAGCCTGTGTGAAGGACTCATGTTGGAGAAGTTCATGGAGAACCATCTCACGTGGAAAGGACCCCACACTGGGGCAGGGGAAGAGTGTGAGTCATCTTCCCCCTGAGAAGGAAGGAGCATCAGAGACAATGTGTGATGAACTGACAACAACCCCCATTCCCTGTCCCCCTGTGCTACTGGTAGGGAGGAAGTAGAGAAAATTGGGAGTGAAGCTGAGCCCAGGAAGAAAGGAGGGGTAGGGAGTGTATGTTTTTTTAGGTTTGATTTTATTTCTCATTATCCTACTCAATTTGTTTAATAAATTAAATTAAGTTTTTCCCCAAGTCAAGTATGTTTTGCCAGTGATGGTAATTGGGGAGTGATCTCTCCCTGTACTTATCTTGAGCCATGAGCTTTTCATTATATTTTTCTCTTCCCCATCCATTTGAGGAAGGGGAGTGATAGAGTGGCTTTAGTGGGCACCTGGAATCCAGCTGGGGTCAACCCACCACACATCCAATAGAGTCAGGTGGAAAAGACCATAAGTTCTGGTAAATAGTTGTTAGTCTCTTTGGTTTGATTGCTAAAGTAATAAAAAATTAGGGACATGTCAAAATTCTTTCAGATCATCAGAAATAGAACTGGAGAAAGATTTTGATACAGTCTGAGTTGTAAAGGTGGGAAAAGATGACAAGACTATAAGGAAGTGTTAAATCAGCCCTTGTACTAAATGTTTCTAGAGGAGAACCTTTTTATATGAAAGAAATCAAAGGAACTGTCTCAAACTGAAATACTATAAGGATATTTTTCAAAACAAGTAAGTAAAAAAGGTTGTTCATCAGTCTTTAGCAACTGGCAGTATTGATGCAGAATTCTAAAGCAACTAGGAAAAGGAAATGCTAAATTATATACTATCGTATATAATTTATTGGCTGAATTAGTTACAGGCTACCAAAGTGTTGTGGTTTCAGTTGGGATAGAGTTAACATTTTATTAGCAGCTGGTATAGTGTTATGGTTTGAATTTGCAATGAGAGACACTTTTGATAGTGTACTAGTGGCTTTAGTTGTCGCTAAGCTCTCAAGGATTTTTCTGTTCCTCACTCTGCCATGCCAGCGAGTAGTTTTGGGGTGCACAAGAAGCTGGGAGGTGGCACAGCTGGGACAACTGACCCCAACTGACCAAAGGGATATTACGTTGTGCTCAATATATAACGCTGGGCAAAGAAAAAAGAACAGGGAAGAACGTTGGAGTTACAAAGCTTGTCATCCCAAGAAACTGCTAGTGTGATGGAGCCCTGCTTTCCTGGAGATGGCTGAACACCTGCCTGCCCATGGGAAGCAGTGAATGAATTCCTTGTTTTGCTTTGCCTGTGTGTGCAGCTTTTGCTTTACCCATTAAACTGTCTTTACCCCAATCCACAAGCTTTTTCACACTTTTAGTCTTCCAATTCTCTTCCCCATCTGACCTGAGGGGAGTGAGTGAGTGGTTGGATGGTTCTAGCAGCTTGCTGGGGTTAAACCACAACACAAAGGAATAGAAAGTGGAAAATTAATAACCAGATGGATTCACAAGGATCAAGCAAGAGTAATCCTAACTGAGTTTTTGGGGGTAAAGATGACATTCTTCACAAACCCAGAGTTTTTTGGATTAATGAGCAAACCTAACTGAAGATGCATACAGTTGATAGAGGATGTGATGCCAAAGGTGCGTTAATTCAGGTCAGAAGTGCACTTGTGAAACAAATCTCCTGATTATCCTCACTTACCTTGCTGTAGTTCACACACTAGACTGATCTCACATTATACGAAATGAGGAGCTAATCAGTCCAAGAGACTAGACTATGGCTACTCACTTGCAATCCTTGTGTGCATGTTAGATCCTTGGCATTATTTATTTTGCTCTACAAAATCGTTATTGCACTACTTGCCCCATGTACATATCAACGCAGTGGACAAAGGTGTCCAGAAATCTTTTGGCAGTGCTATTGTCAAGGGTTTGTGACAGTTAGGCAGCTGCAGGTCTTTTGTGGGTTGACAGCTAATTAAAAGATGTGAAGTCGAGGTCAGAAATGAGGTACGGAAAAGGGGAACTAGGGTTTCAGTACATTGAGGCTCCTCGGCTTGAAAAAGAGGATTGAGAGGTAATGTGATATGGTCTGCCAGTTATGACTGGAACAGAGATGGTTACATGGTGGCAATGAATACTCATTTTTTCATAGGAAAATTAATATGCACCATTCATTTAAAAAGAACCCCAAAACAACAACAAAAAAACCCCCCACAAACCAAACCCCAACCAAAAAGCCCCAAGCAAACAAAAAGCCCCCAACAAACCTGACAGTAAAATTAAGCAAAAAGGGAGTACTTTTTCTGCACACGACACTATTAAAACCCCCCACAAACCAAACCCCAACCAAAAAGCCCCAAGCAAAAAAAAAACAACCCCAACAAACCTGACAGTAAAATTAAGCAAAAAGGGAGTACTTTTTCTGCACATGACACTATTAACTTGTAGGAGCTGATGTGGGTTTTGGTTTTTTGAATGTATAAATGGGTTCAATAAGCAAGGAGAAAAATTTATGGATGGAGAGGCTCTTGCCTCTTTGATAGCTTGTCAATAGCTCCTGCATACAATGAAGCTGTGAGATCTTCCTTCAGGATGTGCCCAGACTGTGGAATGGCAGAAGTCCCCAAGGTGGCCCTGCTTTATGTTGTCTCTATTCCTGTGCTCTTTATTTTGGCACCTGCTGTTTGTGGTGAGAGACAGGGTCTGGGCTCACCTTTACCTTGACCCAGCTCAGAGCATGAAATAAAAATTCCACTTTTATTTCATTTTCAAACCTTACATGTAGGTAATTCAGAAAAAAATAATCTGTGAGATCAATTTTCTTCAGTTATCAAAGATACAGGTGCTTCACCTCTGCATCCCCTCAGGACACCCATATTATCCATACTTCTTTTTGTATGGTAGCCTTGGGCCAAGTACTCTAGAAAGTGTCAGGTATGAAATCTGCACAAGTGTGTTCTTCTCGAGCAACCTTGCATTGCCTTGCAACGGCCAAGGAAGCTTACTTTAATTCTGGAGATCCTGCTGGTGCTGTGAAGACTTGTGCAGGACTTCTCAGCCTTGTGCACCACCTGTAACCTCTAAGCATAAGAGGTCCAAGGGAGCCTCCCACTGAAACCAGAGCCCCACGTGTAAGCCTAGGTCCCTGCTTCCCTCTCTGCTGGAGGAGGTCATTTGGCCAGCTGTCACCTTCTGCTCTTTAGACCAGCCCTTCATCCAGCTGTTCCACACAGTGGCCAGCCCAGGGAGTGCGCTGCTGATATAAATCTTCCACGGTCCAACGAGTAGTTAATAGTTAAACGCTCTATGGCTAGGTCAAATTTTTTACCTGGGGTTAGGCTAGAGAGAAATCTTGAACTGCTGCAGCTGAGTGTTTCTGGCAGGAAGCCTAAGGGATGGGATAGAAAGGCTTTTGTAAATACACTGATGCATAAATGTATGCTTAATGTGTGCACGCATATACATAGTAGATATTAAACAAGTAGCTTCACGTAGCAGGAGAGGCGAGCAGCTGTTCTGCATAGGGCTGGGGCATGGTGCTGCTTCCCAGCAGAGCCTGTCCCCCGTCCTCTCCTGCTGGGTGCCACCAACTCCTGTCCTCTCCTGCCAGGTGCCACCAACCTCAGAGCATGGCAGCAGCCCCCTGCTGCCTACTGCAGCCTCCCTGGCTCTTGGAGTTGTGCAGGCACTGCAGAGGGAGCAGTGCCTCAAGCTTTTAGGTGAAGTTCTTGTTGTTTTCATTATTATTAAAATTCAAGCTCAGGATTTCTCAGAAAACGAACATCAGCACTTAATCTATAGGGATTTTTCTTCTGAGTTTGGATAGGAGGTCTCGGTTATAAAGATTTTTTGGTAGGAAGTGCTTATGAGAAGAAAGAAAACATCCTGTATAGAACTTTAATTCCAGATGTCAGTAACAAAAAATGAGGTGGTTAAGGGGAGTGCCAAAGGAGCATTGAATCTCTTATCTTCATTAGGCTAAACAAGTGTAGCTCGATTACTGTTGATACCATAAATGTCTCCTTCCTGGAAAAATTAACAAGCCAACCCGTAAGATAAGAGTCTTTGGGTGAGCCTGAGCAATGCCAGCAGCCTGGCATAACGCGTAAGAACCACTTCTCAGAACGAACCACGGTGACTTCAAATTCAGCATCACTCTGATAGTTGAGAAACATAATAAGGTAACTTTAAAAACTGGACCTAAATTATATGAGAATGTATATTGAGAGAAAAATAAGAGGAACAGCTAAAAGGATAAACTGTTTGAAATGGAATGAAGACTGTTTAAATGTGCTATGACTAGAAACTAAGAGTAAATGCTTATCACCTGTCAAGGAAGATTTAAGAAGTACCCATGATAAAATGAAAAAGTAATATGTATAAACAGCAAATGACAAGAGTCTATCAGAAATAAAAACCTGTTTTTTCTAGAAATGGAAGTCACGTCTGCATTGAGTTTGCATGGCAAGGTTTTGCTAGCGGGCAGGCTATAGGGATGGCTTCTGTGAGAAGTCACTAGAAGCTTCTCCTATATCTGATAGAGACAATGCCACCAGCTCCAAGACAGACCTGCTGCTGGCCAAGGATGAGCCAGTCAGTGGCAGTGGTAGTGCTGCTGGGATATGTTATCCCAGAGAAGGGGTGGAAGTGTCCCCATCTGGGTAATTGCAGCCGGACAGAGGAGTGAAAATATCTGAGAGAAACCACTCTGCAGACAGCAGGGTCAGTGAAGAAGGAGAGGGAGGAGGTGCTCTAGGCACCAGAGCAGAGATTCCTCTGCAGCTGGTGCTGAAGACCATGGTGAGGCAGACTGTTGCCCTGCAGCCGAAGGTGGTTAACGGTGGAGCAGATATCCACCTGCAGCCTGTGAAGGACACCACGCTGGAGCAGGTGGATGCCCAAAGGAGGCTGTGACCCTGTGGGAAGCCTGTGCTAGAGAACGCTCTTGTGGCCCTGTGGAGAGAGAGGAGCTCATGCTGGAGCAAGTTTGCTGACCCGGTGGGGGGCCCACATTGGAGCAGTCTGTTCCTGAAGGACTGCACCCCAAGGAAGGAACCCATGCTGGAGCAGTTTGTGAAAAACTGCAGCCTGTGTGAAGGACTCATGTTGGAGAAGTTCATGGAGAACCATCTCACGTGGAAAGGACCCCACACTGGGGCAGGGGAAGAGTGTGAGTCATCTTCCCCCTGAGAAGGAAGGAGCATCAGAGACAATGTGTGATGAACTGACAACAACCCCCATTCCCTGTCCCCCTGTGCTACTGGTAGGGAGGAAGTAGAGAAAATTGGGAGTGAAGCTGAGCCCAGGAAGAAAGGAGGGGTAGGGAGTGTATGTTTTTTTAGGTTTGATTTTATTTCTCATTATCCTACTCAATTTGTTTAATAAATTAAATTAAGTTTTTCCCCAAGTCAAGTATGTTTTGCCAGTGATGGTAATTGGGGAGTGATCTCTCCCTGTACTTATCTTGAGCCATGAGCTTTTCATTATATTTTTCTCTTCCCCATCCATTTGAGGAAGGGGAGTGATAGAGTGGCTTTAGTGGGCACCTGGAATCCAGCTGGGGTCAACCCACCACACATCCAATAGAGTCAGGTGGAAAAGACCATAAGTTCTGGTAAATAGTTGTTAGTCTCTTTGGTTTGATTGCTAAAGTAATAAAAAATTAGGGACATGTCAAAATTCTTTCAGATCATCAGAAATAGAACTGGAGAAAGATTTTGATACAGTCTGAGTTGTAAAGGTGGGAAAAGATGACAAGACTATAAGGAAGTGTTAAATCAGCCCTTGTACTAAATGTTTCTAGAGGAGAACCTTTTTATATGAAAGAAATCAAAGGAACTGTCTCAAACTGAAATACTATAAGGATATTTTTCAAAACAAGTAAGTAAAAAAGGTTGTTCATCAGTCTTTAGCAACTGGCAGTATTGATGCAGAATTCTAAAGCAACTAGGAAAAGGAAATGCTAAATTATATACTATCGTATATAATTTATTGGCTGAATTAGTTACAGGCTACCAAAGTGTTGTGGTTTCAGTTGGGATAGAGTTAACATTTTATTAGCAGCTGGTATAGTGTTATGGTTTGAATTTGCAATGAGAGACACTTTTGATAGTGTACTAGTGGCTTTAGTTGTCGCTAAGCTCTCAAGGATTTTTCTGTTCCTCACTCTGCCATGCCAGCGAGTAGTTTTGGGGTGCACAAGAAGCTGGGAGGTGGCACAGCTGGGACAACTGACCCCAACTGACCAAAGGGATATTACGTTGTGCTCAATATATAACGCTGGGCAAAGAAAAAAGAACAGGGAAGAACGTTGGAGTTACAAAGCTTGTCATCCCAAGAAACTGCTAGTGTGATGGAGCCCTGCTTTCCTGGAGATGGCTGAACACCTGCCTGCCCATGGGAAGCAGTGAATGAATTCCTTGTTTTGCTTTGCCTGTGTGTGCAGCTTTTGCTTTACCCATTAAACTGTCTTTACCCCAATCCACAAGCTTTTTCACACTTTTAGTCTTCCAATTCTCTTCCCCATCTGACCTGAGGGGAGTGAGTGAGTGGTTGGATGGTTCTAGCAGCTTGCTGGGGTTAAACCACAACACAAAGGAATAGAAAGTGGAAAATTAATAACCAGATGGATTCACAAGGATCAAGCAAGAGTAATCCTAACTGAGTTTTTGGGGGTAAAGATGACATTCTTCACAAACCCAGAGTTTTTTGGATTAATGAGCAAACCTAACTGAAGATGCATACAGTTGATAGAGGATGTGATGCCAAAGGTGCGTTAATTCAGGTCAGAAGTGCACTTGTGAAACAAATCTCCTGATTATCCTCACTTACCTTGCTGTAGTTCACACACTAGACTGATCTCACATTATACGAAATGAGGAGCTAATCAGTCCAAGAGACTAGACTATGGCTACTCACTTGCAATCCTTGTGTGCATGTTAGATCCTTGGCATTATTTATTTTGCTCTACAAAATCGTTATTGCACTACTTGCCCCATGTACATATCAACGCAGTGGACAAAGGTGTCCAGAAATCTTTTGGCAGTGCTATTGTCAAGGGTTTGTGACAGTTAGGCAGCTGCAGGTCTTTTGTGGGTTGACAGCTAATTAAAAGATGTGAAGTCGAGGTCAGAAATGAGGTACGGAAAAGGGGAACTAGGGTTTCAGTACATTGAGGCTCCTCGGCTTGAAAAAGAGGATTGAGAGGTAATGTGATATGGTCTGCCAGTTATGACTGGAACAGAGATGGTTACATGGTGGCAATGAATACTCATTTTTTCATAGGAAAATTAATATGCACCATTCATTTAAAAAGAACCCCAAAACAACAACAAAAAAACCCCCCACAAACCAAACCCCAACCAAAAAGCCCCAAGCAAACAAAAAGCCCCCAACAAACCTGACAGTAAAATTAAGCAAAAAGGGAGTACTTTTTCTGCACACGACACTATTAAATTGTGGGAGCTGATGTGGGTTTTGGTTTCTTGAATGTATAAATGGGTTCAATAAGCAAGGAGAAAAGTTTATGGAAGGAGAGGCTCTTGCCTCTTCGATAGCTTGTCAATCGCTCCTGTACACAATGAAGCTGTGCAGATCTTCCTTCAGCATGTGTCCAGACTGTGGAACAACAGAAGTCCCCATGGTAGCCCTGCTTTATATTGTCTCTATTCCTGTGCTCTCTATTTTGGCACCTGCTGTTTGTGGTGAGAGACAGGGTCTGGGCTCACCTTTACCTTGACCCAGTTCAGAGCATGAAATAAAAATTCCACTTATATTTCATTTTCAAACCTCACGTGTAGGTAATTCAGAAAACAATAATCCATGAGATCAATTTTCTTCAGTTATCAAAGATACAGGTGCTTCACCTCTGCATCCCCTCAGGACACCCATATTATCCATACTTCTTTTTGTATGGTAGCCTTGGGCCAAGTACTCTAGAAAGTGTCAGGTATGAAATCTGCACAAGTGTGTTCTTCTCGAGCAACCTTGCATTGCCTTGCAACGGCCAAGGAAGCTTACTTTAATTCTGGAGATCCTGCTGGTGCTGTGAAGACTTGTGCAGGACTTCTCAGCCTTGTGCACCACCTGTAACCTCTACAAGAAAGACCTGTATTATCCAGCTGTGGTAAGTGATAAACTCATACTGTCTCTGTGTCAGCACCAGGAACGATGTTGCCCTGGGCATTTGGGCCAAAGCTCAGTGGTAGCAGGGAGGTGGCTGGTGGGACATGGGGCGGGCAGAGGGGTGCTTGGCCAAGGACTAAGACAAGGAAGAACACCTGTAGGGTGTCTTGGTAGTTTGTGACAGTGGGAAGCACCAGGGATGTTACGGCTGTGGTGACAACTGCTGTAGAAGGCTGTAGCACTACTTTACAGTGCTGACACTAGGGAAAACATGCAGAGCTCCTTAAAGAACTGAAATTGGAAGACCAGGTAGGTGTGTGTCCTGGCAGGCAGAAACTGCCTGGGGGATTGTGGAGAGCTCCTCAAAAAGATATGGTGCTCTTCTAAGTTTCAAAGATCCTTTGAACTCTTCAGCAAAGAACTGGTGTAGGCTCTTAGAGAAAAGGCAAGTGGCAAAACAGGAATCTGTACCACTGGCTTGTCTAATCACATCTTCTCTTTTGCCTTCCCACTTCCCCTTTTTCACTCTTTCTGTAACCATTCACCTTTGTTCCCCTTCATCTCTTTTTTGAATAGACAAAAAATTCCTGTATAACAGGAACTGTTGGAACTGAAAATATACTATATGAGCTTGAAGGGTTTGTTGAAGTGCTGTTGTGCCCAAAGCCTTGCACGAGAAGTTGTTTGGATCTCAGCAGCTGTTTATAGCGGCGGAACAACTCTGTAGGAGTAGTGGTGGGGTGGAGGAGCTCTAAGCCCTGCTTGAAGTGTCGGAGGACAGTGTGTGGCAATGCCACTGAGTCATGCCAGCCACGGGGGTGGAGAGCAGCTGAAAGGCTCTTCATCTGCTTCGTTTCAAACAGCTTGAATCTTGCTGCTTTCAAAGAAGCTTGCCCAAATACCGGTCGGTTCCCATATAAAAGGAAAATAAATTTCTGCTAGTTGGTGATGAGCTTGAAGGTAAGAGTTGATGATACTATAGATAACATTGTCTTTTTAATCAAGGAATATTTGAAAGAGTTTTCTGAGAGCTGGTTAAACATTTGCTCCCTTATGACAAAGCAGAAACTAGTGGGATATCCTCAGTGTGCCTGCATGGAAATGTTCAGTGCCTTTTCCTGGAATTGCTTCCATTAATGATGTTAAAGTATTGGTAGAGGTGTCACCAAGGTTGTTTGGGTTTTGTTTGTTTTTGTTTAATCAGGGTACAATCTAGTGCTAACATTTTCATGTTCTTCATCTGTACAAGGGGCTTAACACTGAGCTGTCTTCCTTAGGATGTTCAGAGATCTTCAGATTTAGGTCTTTACCAAGGTGAAGTGCCCTGTTGTAGCATATGTGAGCTTAGAAGAAAAATGACTTGGTGAAAAAGGAACAGTGAGTCCCAATTAAGTTTCTTCAGGCCTACTGCTTAGGTACTGTCATAGGAGCTTATTCAAAAGGGAGAGAGAGATTTTAACCACTAGACCACAATGACTCAAACGTTTACTAAGTTGGATCGCATAATGCTTTTATTCCCTTCTCTCACCTTATTATGACTGACTGTTGATGATGAAAAATGCAAATCAGCTGGGGGAGCGGAGGAAGGTAAAAATCATAGCTGGGCAGAAAGAGTGACTGGAGAGCATCCTTCACCCTCCTCCACCTCGGTAGGTTTGTTGCTGTGCCAGGGACAAACACTGTGGGGGAGGAAGAGAGAGAAAGAGGAAGCAGCGATCGCAGACAATTTGCAACCTCAGCAGAAAATACTGATGAGAAGCAGCTGAGGTCGGCGCTCTTCCTGGTGAACACGTCAGTGTTGCGGCATCATCAACCCCCTTTGCTCCTCTGAGGTGTGAGAGCTCAGCAGACAGCTTCCCCCAGCCCAAGGAGGCACGCAAAGGGAAAAAAGCCAAGGAGGAATTTGATTTGGGGAATTAGATGAATCCAAATGAATACAGATGATGTGTATATACCTAATGATAGTATCATTTGAAAAGCCGTTATTTGATAAACAGATGTGCAAACAAAAACACCATGGTCTGTCAGCTTTTTTCTTCTTTTTCTCGGTTTCAAAAACTGACCTTTGAAAGGTAAAGATTATTGAAGGCTATGCATTTCAGGTGGCTGTATCGTGACAGTATTTGAATTGAAACGCACCTCATACGACCCTAAACTATGATTGAATTCAGTGCACTCTCAGTGACTTACTTATATACAAAATTGATTGATGAATTGTTGACACTTTGTTGAATTTGGTGACACAAGTCAATAGCTGCATTGGCTTTTTATCTATTTATCTTACAGCTGGAATGGGACATCCCTCTTCTGGGTTCTTTACAAGTAATTAGACAGGCTAGCCTTGGGAAGATTAGAGGAAAACTCTGGGGTTACTTGAAAAATATATTTGAGAGATGTTAAAATAATGATTCTTTTTTTTTTTTTTTTTTTAGAAGACTTTCAAATGCTTTAAAATATTTTCACTTTCAAGAAATATTCTAGTTTTTAATTTTTATTTTTTGCTTCTGCAAAGCAGAATTCTATTCTCTGGAATGAGTGAGAATGCAAAAAATGTTTGTGTTTGTTGCTGATTTATTTTTCCTGGTTAAATAATTTTTTTCTTCTAAAGGAAAGCATTGCATCCAGCAACTCCCTTCTTTTCTCAAATAATTTTTTAAAACATGAAATATTGTATAAAGGTCTTATTCTTTTTTCTGTCTGTGAAAAAAAACATGCTTTAAAACCTTTAAGTTTGGATGACTTGGCAGAACAGCTGAAATGTATGAATGAAGTAGAAAGATGCATTGGTTTAGTGAGAAAAAAAAACTTATAAAGGAATGTGGTTTTGGAGGTGTATAGTCTCAGTTTATTACCACATCCCTTACAGTATTATTTTCTATTTGGATTTTAGCATAGATTTTTACACAGCGAGCAAGTACACAGGTTCTCATAAACTTGTGTTTATATTCATACATATCCTGCTTTTTGAAAATATATGCATCTTTCTACTTTTGGGAAGACTTTTTAGTATCTTCGCTACAGGTTTGTGGATGATCTGCTAGTCAGAAGTAATTTTTGGATCTACCAAGGAATGACAGGCACATTGCACTACCCAGGCTGGAGGGGAGCTGGGGATGTCTTGGTCCAGCCTCCTGCTTGCAGCGGGCTCAGCTGTGAACTGAGACCAGGTTGCTCAGGGATTTCTTCTGTCAAGTCTTGAAAACCTCTATGGA
Source organism: Calidris pugnax (assembly GCF_001431845.1). Taxonomy (NCBI): domain Eukaryota; kingdom Metazoa; phylum Chordata; class Aves; order Charadriiformes; family Scolopacidae; genus Calidris; species Calidris pugnax. The sequence goes on along the minus strand of NW_015090922.1, from coordinate 38,266,099 downwards.
CGGAGACTGCACAACATTTCTGGGTGACTGGTCCCACTGTTCTCAAGGGGAAAGAGGTTTTCTTTATAACCAGTCTGAAGCTCTCCTGTTTCAACTTCTCCCTGCTGTGTCTCATCCTTCTGCCATGCCCCACTGGGAAGAGTCCATCTCATCTTGAGGAGACTGCACAACATTTCTGGGTGACTGGTACCACTGTTCTCATGGGGAAAGAGGTTTTCTTTATAACTAGTCTGAAGCTCTCCTGTTTCAACTTCCGCCTGCTGTGTCTCATCCTTCTGCCAAGCCCCACTGGGAAGAGTCCATCTCCGTCATCTTGCTCCTCAGGGATTTCTTCTGTCAAGTCTTGAAAACCTCTATGGACGGAGACTGCACAACATTTCTGGGTGACTGGTCCCACTGTTCTCAAGGGGAAAGAGGTTTTCTTTATAACTAGTATAAAGCTCTCCAGGTTCAACTTCCGGCTGCTGTGTCTCATCCTTCTGCCATGCCCCACTGGGAAGAGTCCATCTCCGTCATCTTGCTGCCCCCTCATAGGTGGTGGAGGGCTGCTGTTAAGTGGCCTCTAAAGCTTTCCCTTCTCCAAGCTGGAAATGTCCCAGTCCCTCAGCTTCTTGCAGGACAAGTTCTCCAGCTCCAACCATCTTGGTGTGCCCTGTTTGAGTTTGTTCCAGTTTGTCATCACCTTTCCTATATTGGGGTGGTCCCAAACTGGATGCAGTATTTAGGTGTGGTTCAAACCAAGCAAAGGGGAATAATCATGTCCCTTGATCTCCTGGCTACGGTCCCATCAATATAGCCCATGATTCTGGTGGCCTTCTTGCAAGCCCACCACACTCCCAGTGTATCTGGAACTCCCAGTTTCTGTCATAAGGTGAGTGATGAAATTGTGCATGTCAATGTTTACAATGGGAAGCTGTTGCAGGCTCTCTGGTGGGTCAATGCATTTTGAACATATACAGCCACAACAAGCAGCAGTAGCATTAATATGTCTGGAACTGCTGAAGGCTTTTTATCAGAGATGAAAGGAAAGCAGTGGCATAAGGTTGTGCAAGAAATGACTTTGAAGCAAAGAGTGGGATTTAGGATTCTGCACATATGTTAAACTCCGTGATTAGTATAGTGCTGCCATAAACTCAGCGTCTAATGTTCAACTTTGGCAACTGTTTGTTTTCAAGACATTTAAGCAATTTGCTGGTTACTCTAAAGATGCTCTGTTTTTCTTGTCTGATAGTGCTGTCATTATAAAGATAGCTAATTACTGCCCTCCCATGAAACAGTTAATCTGGGGAACTCCAAACACTTTAGAGGTATTAATTAGCAAATTTTCACAACATTCTTCCAAAGTAGGTATTTTCTGTCTACCTCCTTGGAAAGTGTGGGGGTAAAGCTATCAAAGTGGTCGGTTCAAAGTCAAATGGTAAATCAGCGCCAGTGTTCAGAGCTGGAACCTCTGAGTGCTCTTTCCCTGCTCAAAGGCTCCCAGTTCCATGTCATCCATCAGCATTTTAGTCTCAAAGTCTCACACTGGGACTTAGCCAAATAGTAAAGGTAAATATACAGCTGATTTCCTTTCCTTTGATTTTGCAAATAATGTTTTCACAAGGCTGACTTGAACTGAGGGAGAGAGAAATACAAGACTGAAGTGATGTGTATAAAACCCCACTGTTCTCTTGACACTGCAGTGTTCAAGGGCTGGTTAGTTCTCACAGTTCCAAATTCAGTTCATCATGTGAAACAAGTTAAAATAGAAAAGAAACCTCGCAGAGGAAGCTGGAACATCTTTACTGCTTAGAAGTAAAACTTTATGGCAGTGGGAGTCGGTAGCTTTCAATCATAAAATTTAAGTGCCAGCAGTAACTGGTTTGCATGTAACAGATGGGTATGGCAAATATGAATCATGTTGGTTGACAGAGACTCATCTCATCCCACTTGTGGTCTCTGCAGCCTGTGGCAGAAGTCATGCAATCAATAGGGTTTGTTGGTAGGTGATATGTAATCTGTTTTCAGTGGCTTTCCCATAACTTTTGGGACATTCATCGGTTATTTAGTTGGCTGACTAGGCAAAGGAAGGTTCAGATGATACCTTACTTTCCTGTCTGGTAAGAAATAGACATTCACAGAACATTTTTTGAATTAAAAAAGGCACACTGTTTAATGGGATTGCATTGCAAATAAGCTGTGAACTGGGTCACTTCTTTTCTGATTCCTGTGACAACTGCTATTCGGCTCAGGGAGAAAATACAGATGCTATGCCTTGAATTTTTTACCAGACAGATGTATTTTACCCTGTGCAATGCCCAGATCCAACAGATTGATTTGAAATCTGCTGTAGGAATGCAATGGAAAAGTAGTTTAACCTGCCTGTTTTCAGCAGCCTTTACTCTTCTCATTTCTGTGAGTAGCCCTCATGTTCCCAGTACATATGATTTTGGTTATTCTGATTCCACAATTCTCTGCTTCCTCACAGGGAGCTTGCCAGATAAATGGGAATTAGGAATCCCTAATTTTTTGTGGTTTCCCCCTCAAGTTTTCTTGTGTCCTTGTAGCCATGTCCTTGTTGGCAAGCTGCCAAGGACTTGGAAGTCCCTTCAGAAATCTGTCTTCTGCTCCAGCCTCCCCCACCTCCCTGGATGGAACCCTAGTGATTTCTACAGCCTGTATTTGCACAATTTTATGCATCACTTTTTCACTCTCTGCATCACTCATCCTACTGAATCTTTTTTTTTCTGTGATGTGCAAGCACCTACCTCAAAAGTTAGTGAAGGTCTCTTACTCTTTGTCACTGCTCTGGCCATAAGAAGCTTGTAAAACTGAGAGAATAATTTTCTTATGCTGTGAAATTTCCAATGTATGTTTCAACCTAATGGTTCTGGAAATTACCTAATTTACTGCTCTTTGCACATAGTGAATCACTATTTGCACTACTTCGCAAAGTAATATTTTCAATTCTGCACCAACTTCCATGCTCAGTTCACTGCAGCAGATACTGTGCTCAAGCCTGCTTCCTTTTGTCCATTTTGTTTATCACCTTTAATTATTTGTTCCTTCCCTTTTTGTTTTATATGGCAAGAAAGAGTTGTGTTTTCCCTATATAAATCATAATTTAAAATATTTATGTTGAATCCCTTATCAGTTATGCCACCCTACAAAGCATTGTCTGTATTAAAATTGATCTTCCTACAAGAGCTTTTTTTTCCCCTGGCAATTCTCGATCATTTCACTCTGTTATTTACTCTTGCAGAATTCTTTGTATTGTTTGTTGGTGCTGGTTATTTTACGTAACATTCCACACAAAATTGCCATTGATTTAAACAAAGGCGTTCTTAAATCCATTATATTATTTGCCATTCCCTTCCTCATTTGTCTGAATATTTTGTTGTTTTTGACCACAGCTGAACATTAAGCAGAAGCTGCCTTTGAACATGTAAGTTGCGCTTTTGTTTGCAGAAACACAGCTATTAAGTTAATCAGCTGAGTATTTTCCACTTCAAATGTTATTAATGGAAATTTAACAACAAAGGTATATATACTTACTTTTTTCTTACTGTGTATCTTCAAGTGATACAATGGAAAGAAGTCTTTACAGACATCACCTTAGCTATGGGTTGGAAAATTGGAAAGTAACTGCTGGTAAAGGCAGAAAAAACAAGAGAAAACAACATAAAATAAGTTAATTGGTATATTCTGAAGGATATACAAGTGCTTCCCAATGCTGATGCAAAGTACCATATGCATGCGATGTACATAGCAGTCACTGAAGTGTGATGTATTACATAGTCAATAGCTAAAATGTAAATTAGTAGTGGAAAAGTTTGGATTTTTAGAAAAAAATTAAGGGGGGAAAAACCCCATATGCGACCATAATGGAAACTTTCCTCAGATGTTGTCTGTCTTGGTTGGAAGCAGTTGAGGATGTGGTGGTTCTCTCCTTCCTACAGTGGCACAAGCTCTAAGGTTGATGGACTATGAGTGAGTTGTACTGACACTTTCCCCTGCCACAAAAGATTCATCTTTGTGGCAAAGTATCCTGTTCTGGGTACACTGAGGTGCTTAAAACAATGTTTGTTGCTCAGTGTGAATGAGGCTTTCAAGCCACTCCCTGTAGACTGACGTGAGTCATCTGTTTTTTATGTTCTTATGGTTCTGCAAAGACTACTAGAAAGCCCTATAATTATAACAACTGGCATTCATGGCATCAGCAAGGCCTAAATTAAATTTCTTCTGGGTGTCCTACAGGTGGCACTGTAATTTCAGTGTCATGAATAGTAAAGCATTCAGATCTTTGGATGTCTCCTTTACCTGCCTTTGGACCCTGGAATTTCCCTGCCACAGTGGAGAGAGATCTGAGGAAACACAGGAGAATCCCTAGACAGCAGCATCTCTCCATCCTGCTTTGAAGAAACCGACCTGTAATATTCCAGTGAGTCAAAAGGGAAAAACTCACTTCAAAGCATGCAATGTTCTACCTTATTTTTAGCAATGCCTATCACTTTGAAGAAGGGTGAAGTTTAACAGAGTTTGTGCTCTGTCTTCTCGACTAATGTGATATGTGAAATGAACAGAGTTGTGTAGAGAGAGCAATGAAAATAATTTAGCTGCTTGTGCTATAATTAGATGTTTATTCATTTTTGAAGGCCATATACCTGTGGCTGAAACTGTTGAATACACAAGCCAGAAAAGCACTCAAAAATACAAGGCCCTGATTTTTATTTTTCTTTGTTTGCCAAGCTAGTGAAAATGTAACTTAAAGAAGCATCTGTCTCGTATTTTGAATAAGGCTACTAATTTTAACTTGCCATTGCATCGGGTAGCAAAAAAGGAAAAATGGGAAATAAAGATTGTTGAGCTGAAGTTCTTAGACCCACATACTCTTCTGCAGACCTTGCTGTCAGTCCTATCCCTGCCTGGATGGTGTTTCCTGGGACACACCTTGCAGGTGACCCAGAAAAACCAAACCGGTAGCACACCATGCCCCATCCTTCCTTTGTCCCGAGGGCTCCCCAGCCTCAGCGTGGCTGGGATCAGGCTGCCCTGAGCTCTCCTGCACCTTGGGGTGCAGGGTTGGGCCCTGGAGGGCCCCCGGGAGACTGAGGCAGAAGGGGTGCTCTGGGGAATGTGTTAGCAATAAAGGTTGCACTGGGGCTTGGCTTGTTTTGTTATAGTGCGTCCATGACAAGCTTTCTCCTGTCTCCCACAATGCACTCTGAGCCTCTTCCTAAAGTATTTGACAGCACAGTTTTAAAACCAGCTTCCATTTGTGAAAAAAAAATAATAAAAACTAGCTGTCTGGGAGTATTTCTAATTTTTTAGTCCCTTCCCCTACCCCATTTCCACCTAGCTTGATCCTGGTATTAACAGTTCTGGCAGGCATGGTTTTTATCACTTGCTTTGGTGCTCCTGGCTTCTGGTTTGTGTAGTCATGACTTGTAAAAGAGACACCGGTTTCCTCTTGGGCAATTTCAGCATTGCAACCAACTTCTGTAAGAGTTTCCTCTCTGCTTTGTGAGGTGTGGGAGTTGACCGGGCAAGTGTGGCGGTTCGTCAGAATTCCTTGCTGGTAAGGTTGTGGCTTATTTCTTTCCTATTAAGTGACAAACATTAGTTGTTTCTGTCTAATGACATCTACTTTCCTATTTTATTTTAAATTTTTAAATGTGGTTTTAGCTCATGAGAAACAACACTGACTTGGCACAATAAAGGAAGTCTACACTAGCAAGTAATTGCCCTTTTTTTTGAGGGTTTTGTAAAAGATCTTATGCTTCCCCTTTTTTTCCCCCCTCCTTTGGGTTAAAAAATGCAAATGGATTACTTAAAAGTAATTAAATAATTAGAAATAATGGAGTTTTTTTGTGGACACAAATGACAGCATGTATGTGAATTATTCCTATTTTGGAAAAGTTTAATTCAGTTGTGTTTTAAGATCCATCGAAGGACAGGGTGACATTCTAGTCATGACTGTTTAATGTAAATCAGTTATTTGTGAAGACAAGTGTGTAATATGGAAATGGAAGAAATTCCGTTATTGATTTTAGGTTCCCAGACAAAAATGTGCAAATCTAGTATCGTGTAAAGAGTATTTAAGGTGCAATATGGGGGTAGACTGTAATGTGCTGTGGTGACAGCACCGAGTAGACTGATTTCTGCTTTTAACGTGAAAATAATTTTAGAATACATTAATTTTAATGTTTTTCTCATAGACATGAAATTGTGTGAGTAAAGACACAGCAAAAGTACTATGTGAATGGGCTTATCTATACTGTGAGCTAAAGGACAGCTGGAATTAAAATCTCCTGTCCTTTTGCTCTGAAACAGAAAACCCAAACCCCCGACTGCATCTCTGGACTCAATTTTCCTCAACAAAATATGCCTCTGGTGAAAGCTGAGATTAACAGCTTGTTTCATCATTCACTTACCTACTTGCTTCCAACAAGGTCTTTTTGGGGTGTAGGGTAATTTCTTTCTTTACTGGGCTCAATTGTATGAGTTGGATTTCTAGAAAGGTTTATTATCCCTGCTCAGGAACTGCAGTTCAGTTAATCAGGATTTTCCCATCTGCCAGTTATGCCAATGGTTATTGGTTTGTGACAATTCATAAAGGAGAGAGAAATATTTTGTTAACTTCTCTTGCAATGTCCCTTCTGTAGCTTCCACTCTGGTGAAATTTTTACACTTTTTAGAGGTAAAAAGTGCCTCTCTGGGAAGAAGAGACTCCCACCGTGCCCCTCTCCTGGCGTTGACTTTGATGTTCCAGCTGTGTATGATTTGATCAGCCCTGGGCCTCAGGTTAGGGATATTGAGGGTCCCTGCTTTCAAATGCTGCATCGCTTGGACTTTGCCCCATGTGCTGCCTCATCGCTGCCCCTGGGAGAGGGAAATAGAATCATAGAATCATCTAGGTTGGAAGGGACCTTAAAGATCATCTAGTCCAACCATCAACCTAACTCTGACAAAAAATAAATCACTAAACCATATTCTTGAGGACCATGTCAACCCATCTTTTGAACACCTCCAGGGATGGTGCCTCAACCACTTCCCTGGGCATCTGCTCTTTGGAGCAGAGAGAGTGGGTCCTCACACACTGCGTTCCAACACCTGCTTTCCATTAGGAAGTCATACTGGTTTCGTAGGTGGGAAAGGTTTGCAAAAGCTGGATTCACAACAGCATTTGTATCAGAGCCAGGAAAGCTCTGTTTCACTCTAAAAATGACAAGTGCCATTAATGTGAAGCTGCTGATTTTCACATGAACTTTTGGTGCAAGCTGGTGGCTACTTCCCCCCATGCATACTGGGACACATGATTTCTTGCGGGGCTGCCTGGTGGCTAGAAAAGCAGCATTTGCATCTCACTTTCTTGAGTGTGTTTCCCTGAAAGGGTGCAGCAACCAGGTCCTGTGTGCTCAGCATGACATGCTCCTCCACTCTGTCCATGCAGTCACTGTGAGGTAGCTGGGGAAGGCATTGAGCCGACATGGGCTGAAGAGCTTCCACCGTTGTTAAGATGTTCTCTGTTTTGTCCTTGTTAATTCCAGATGTTTCCCCTTGTCCCCCCCCTATATCCATCCCTCCACGCTCCCATGTGATCTAGTTAAAGTAGACTTGGTTGTGGGTGAATAGGATGAGGACTGGTTTGGATATAGACACAATGGTAGGACCCTGTACAGACAACAGTATCATGCACTCACTTGATGAAATGGTACGGATCTGCAGCCCGCCGCTAATCAGCTTACCATGGAGGTTCTAGCAGATTCTCAGTTGATGTTGGATCCTGAGGAGGAAGCTGCTACCCAGAGATGGGGCTGTGTCGCTAAATGACAAGTTGAATAGTTTCACTATTTTGTGTGTGGAACTGTCTACAAGGGATCACTAACGCACCCGGAACTGTTTATGGGCCTGGAGAAAGCGTCCTGCCTGATGCAGCACTTATGGCTAATGAAATCACGCTGATTTCAGTGATTACACAGTCACTGAACAGTCACTGAGCAGGGAGATGGGCACTTGGGTAACGTTGCATGTGAAACTAGACCTATTACCCCTTTCTGCATCTCGATTTTCCCCTCAGCTGAAGCAGAGCCACCTTTCGATTTTTTAAGGATTTTTCTAAAAAACAATACATGCAGTTAAAGGTGTAGCTCATCAAAGCACGTATGCGTGTGCACTATGCTTATGCCTTAGTGACATACATTTCTAAAAATATTTCCCTTCTGCAGCCTCCTATACCCTCTAATTGTTCACTTCTTTTTCCTTTCATCGTTGCATGCTGGCTGCCCTCCAGTGTCTGCCTCTTTTGCTTTTGCTATGGGGCATCTCTGGCATACGTCCCATGAATAGACTGAATTCTTCTGCCAGGATGAGTGTGTCTGTCCTTTAGCTCTGTCCTCTGCCTCTGGCTTAGCTGAGTCACGCTTTCTCTGTGCATACACTTTCAGTTGTCCCCATGTTCTTGTCTCATTCCTCTCCAAACAAGTCTTGCTGATTGCTTCCAAGGAGAGGGACGAATCACCTACTACTTCTTTAAATGCTGCTTCCTCATCTGGGCAGAGCTCATCTTCCTTTGGCTTCCTTACTGTGTTTTTTCCCAGAAAATCCTCTAGTCTTTCTCTCTTTTCCCAGCTACTATATTTTTATTTCTTCTATTAAATACAATAAATCAACAAAAATCTCTGTTCTCTGCTGTCATTTTATTCTTACCTCTGATTTTTTCTGAAAATCTCTTTTTAAAACCTTACTGTCTGTGATTCTGTCTGCCAGTGGTTCTCCACCAGTTTTCTGAGGCACAAATTGCTTTTCAGAAGGTCTTGGTATACTCCAGAGTGTACTGTCTATGGTCTATTAAAAGATCCTGTCCTCGGATCAGTTTTTTTGAGACAGGACCTTATGTCAGCATAATTTCATTCGCAAGCATCAGCATGGCTTCTCCCCCTACAAAGGGCAGATATATTCCTATAACACAGAGTTGTTTGTTTCTTTTTTTGGACCAAATGTAGAGTTTGGCCTGTCTCTGTGTTACGGCTCATCCTTTACTTGGACCCAACCTGATCAACTTCTGTCTCTCTTAAGTTACCCTTGCTCATTACTGAGAATGAAATTATGGTCCAAGTGCCTTCTTCAATTCTCTGTATCCTCTTTTCCAAGTTATGTTTAAACTCTGCACATACTTTTCACTCTCTATACACAGAAATAAACTGTCGTCCAATTTGTCATTATCTCATGTCACATTTATTGAAATCTCCTATTCTCTGGCCTTGACAAAAGCAATTTCACCACCTTGCATCAATCCAGAAACTAACTGCAAGGATAATTTTCTTGCTCTGCTTCTTTGTTGAATCCCTCAGCCTACCTATTTACACTTCTGGGCAGCATCAAACATACTGAGCCTTAATTCTGGTTTTGAAATCCCTGGGATGCCTCCTTCCCTGGGATCTCTCTCTTACTTTTACAAACATTTGAAAACTTTCTATCGTTATTTTTCAAAGCTACTTGTTATGGCCCTAGCACAAACCTTGACAATGTCTGTCCCCAGGCATACTGAGACCCAACATACGATCCTGGTTACTCTTGTCTCACTGCTATCTTGGACTCTGTCTGACTCCTGTCTGCATCCTCCTGTTGTATCCTGTCTCAAACTGGAAGCTGCCAGAAGCAGAGTTACCTTTTCTTCCATCTTCCCACAGTCCTGACACATGGTCCATCATAATGGCAATAAACATACTAGTGTCATTATGCTATTGCCATTATCCCTCTTGCTAATACTTCAGAAAAGTTTCTTCAACAGTATTTTGGGAGGTAATGCTGTAAATCATTTTACACAGTTCCCTGTTTTCTGACATTGTGTAGCTGCTTCGTTATCCTCGTTCCTTCTTGCAAGGTCTCAGGAGAACTTGCGCTCTTATTCTTGCTGCATCCAAGTCTATAAACTTCTTCCAGGAACAGCTTCTGGGTACAAGCACCATCAAAATACTGCACCAGCTGAGTCATATTAATTGTACTTATTTTCTTTTAATCTAAAGCAAATGCTGCAACTGCTAGGCAATTCAGTTTAGCTTAAATCTCTCGTAGTTAATATGTCTCAGCCGACACATAGTAACTTGCTTACGTGTCTGAGCTTTCTGTAGCTCTCTAATACAGTCTTGAAATTATTTGTGTGGATCTCACAAAGCGTGAGGAGAATGGAGGTGATGTCAAATAGTCAAATTTTCTCAGAAAGCAACAGTGTGAAGATGTTTAGTAAGTAGGAAGCAGCACTTCCCAAATTTGTTATTGAACATCTCTTCAGTTAAGAGCAAAATAGGGAATTGGAAGGGGAGAGAGGAGGGGGTGGAATGGGGATATAGAAATTATTATTATTATTATCTACTAGCAATTTAGTGCACCGGAGGAGTTCCTTTCGTGTCTTGTGTTTCTATCTGGAGCCTTGTGCACTACCAGCACACTTAAAGCACTTTTCCTCCTGCTGAGATAAAGATGGAAGCTTTACTCTAAAGTGCTGCATAGCACATGCCATTGCAGGGGTAAGCAAAATCCTCCAGCAGTTTTCTGTTTTCAGGATGTGTTCTCCGAGCCTGGTATAAACTGCATTTCCAGTAAAGATGTGTTGTGGAGATGCAGCCCTAGAAAAACAGAGAATCACAGCAACTTAACAGCGGTCTTGGCTTCCTGCACCACAGAGGAGACATCATCTTGTTTTAGTTAATTGATGAGTCCATAGGGCTTTTGCCAGTTCCTCCACTTTGATAATTTCTGATGAGACCAACTTTGAGGCAGTAATTTCAGACAGTTGCATTCTGTCCTGTTTGTCTCCTGATGGAAACCTTTGGACAGCTTTAGAGACAGCTACTCAGCATGTCTAACTATTTTACTCCTACTTTTGGGCTGCAATATTGCTTTATACTGTATCCCATTATATTATATGTGGGCTCCACAGTGCTGCCTGTGGATGTGGAAGGACATTGGGTGTTAAGTTGAAATTTGTATCTTTTCTCCACTGCTGCTTCCCTCTTCTTTCATTTTAATGAAGTGACACAGTAGGAACATATTGGTTGCACATGCAACACATTATGAAATGTGTTGAAAACTTGACTGACGTCCAGTTTGAACAGCTGTTCAACCTCCTGACCTGGTTTACAAAGCTCTGTGGAATTTCAGCCTTGGCCACCTTGAATTCAACATTTCAGCTTTCTTTTATCCTAATATTTGTGGTAGCTCACTTTCTTCTGCAAAGAATTGGGGCTTAAACTCTGGAGTGGCAGACATTTTAAAAAAACTTCCAAAACCACAAACCAAACACAAACACTTTGAGAGTGTGTCCTCTGGAAGAGTTTGACTTTTGTGTTTGGGGTAGCTTGGATTTTTTCTTCCTCATTGATCTCAATAAATCACAGCTTGATGGTCAAAGGTCTTCATGAGAAGTGGATTTCTTGCACCAACCTTCTTAGGAATTTGAGTGTATTTTATATTATTGCTAAATTGTACGTAAGTTATAAAATTTAATTTTAAGGACTGTAATAGAATTTGAAAAATAAATATTTGAAAATCAGAACATAATGAACATTAGACTTTTTAGACCGTGACACTGGGACTTGATTCCAATTAATGTTTTTGTCATCCTATAGTAGGATATAGACTTCAGCAAAAGGAAAGATTAATGAAAAAAAGGAAATAATATTGTGAGACAATACAACTGAAAATTTTTTTTTGTCTAATTAGTCATTCAGTTGTTAGACTGTTTATCTAAATTGTGGTTTTTGATAAAAACAATTCCCTTTTTTTTTTTTATGATAATAAAGCATGACTTTCCCTTCAAAGCTGTATAGTTTTTGAACAAAATTGTTATATTTACCGTTTTAAAATCAACAAAAACTTTTTCTTTTTTTAAATGAAAACGTTGTTTTCTCTGAGATTCTCTGTGGAAGAGCAGTAGAACTAATGGTAGCTTGAAGATGAGAAATCACCATGATTATGGTGTTAACTTCTTAGTGAATAGAGCTCACATTAGTTGATGGCGTTTATAATTGTCATATTGGCATCCTAAAGTCATTGTAGAGTGATGCTTATCTTGTTCACATATAGACTTTCTTCAAGATAGTTCTTCATCACTGAAAGAATGTGTGGAACGGACAGTAACAGCTCTTGCCTAGAAAGATTAAGTGCTTACTGGTATTGAGTTGGACTTTTGTGTTCAGATGTTCCCCTTGGAGCTCTGTGTGCTGAGATGTTTCTGGTCATGCCCATGTGTCTGAAAAGCACCATCACAAATCATGAGGTAGTAATTCAGTTGTGTTCTGCCAGTGATGTGCCTAGAGGAGTTGCATGCAAATCTTTTGATGATCTTTCAATCTTTCCAATCTTTTCCATGACTTTAACAAGACAGGAGTACTATAATCTTCTTGTGCTTGGCAGCGCTTGCAAAACAGGTGTACTAAATTATATCTGGTCAGAAGGCATGAGAAGTTCTCTAGCTGCCAGCAGAAACAGGATGCATCATGGCATTTACTTGAGTAAAGCCTGAGAGATCAGCCAAGGAGACAAATACACCGTTCCTTCCCTGTGTCAGAAAAAGTGTGTGTTGGAAGTTGTGTCATGGAGTGAGTTGATTTAAACCGAGACAATTTACATTATGGATGTTTCGAATCCTTATGTTAGCCTCAGACTCTTTAACTAGTATAAATTATAGCTCTGCTGCAATGGGAAATACCAACCGTGGGGTTGCTTTTCTCCAAGCATTTATTGCTCATTAATAATTTGTACTACCATGGGGGTTCTGTTGCCAAATTTTTTTGTTGCTAAAATAGCACATGGCATGAGAGGGAAAACTGAAGTAACAATTAAAAATAATTTATTTAAAGAGAATCATAAAAGTAAGAGTAACTATTGAGGCTGCAATTACTGTAAGCTATACATTGCCACTAAATGGTTGATAATACTAATTTTATTTTGTCTTTATTAATGTCTTTTGTCACTGGGAAGTCTAAAAGTTATTTTGTCCATTTCCTTTTCTTATGTAAAACTTGAAAGATATTTGTATAAGAATTAAGTTAAAAATGGAGGTACTCTATATTGGAAAACACTCATGTAAATATAAAAGGGCATAAACAGCTGGGTACTAATTCTGGGAAAAAAAAAACCAGAAGAGAGAATCTCTCCTTAGGAAAAAAAAGAGAGAGAGAGACAGAGACTTAACATTGTATAAAGTATTGGGAGAGCCATAATATGGTGGAATTTAAGGGGAAATTTTTGGTGAAATACAGCTTATGACATTAAAAAAAAAATCCAGATCTGAGAAAACTTTGAAATTGTTCCTATGAAAGAGCAAGTACATCTTTTATATATATAGTTTTACGATATTGCCTTCTCCTTTACAGAGGTAATACCTGCTTTCCTTTCAGATTTTACTACAATGAGGACAACCCCATAGCAAGGAGTAAGGAAAAGTGTTCATTTCTGTAAGATATAAGAAGAAAGTCTCTGATGTAGTCAGAGCTGCATTTGCAGGAGTAACAAATAGTCATCTTTAATGATTTATTTCTGCACGCAGATGTTCTGGCAAAGGCTTTAGTGTTTAAGAAACAAGAATAACAGTAAATCCTGAATGCCTAGAGGCGCTGATGGCTGCAGAAAAGTATTGCAGCAATCTTTTGCAATCAGTAATAGTTTTTTCTAACTTTTATTTCATCTCCCAGGGTGAGCCAGCTTCTAATGCTACCCATCTTGTAGAAGACTCCCTTCTCATGCTGGTGGGAGGCTATCTTCTAGCAGATATTTCTTACTGTGCTCTTTTTGTGTGGCGTAGCAGGCTTTCTTCCCTCGCTCATTGCAAACACGAGTTAAAGACTGCTGGTAGCAATTTGTACAGATAATAAGAGTTAATGTGACAAAAAGAAAACAAAATCTACTGCTGAAACAGACTAGAAGCAGGGAAGCCGTTAATGATTAAACTGGATTCCCAGGGCAAAGTGTTTCTAAGAGCACCTTATCATCATTGGAACAATCAGCCACTGGAATAATTGCCCCAGGGAAGTGCTGGATACCCCAAAACTGGAACATTTTAGGATTTGGCTGGACAGGGTGCTGGACCATCTTGTCTATACTGGGCTTTTGCCAAGAAATTTTGGACCAGATGATCCTTGAGGTCCCTTCCAACTTGGTAGTTGGTGATTCTATGATTGTATCTTTGAGCTTCTATTCTATAGGTGAATTTTTGCCTCTCAGCAGTCCATAGCTGGTCTAACACCAGATGTACTGAGAACTGCACTGGGCTCCCGGTTGCCTGCCCAGCTTGCTCATCTGCCTGTCCTGGACCTTGGAGAAACTCCATGTTATATACTAGCACACGGACCTGGGTGTTGATTTGAGCGGTGGGTGCCTGTTAAATTTCTCTAGAAAAGCTCTGATGTGAGTCGTCCAGTTTTCTCTCTTCTCTTGTTCCTGTGGAAATGCCTTTCACCCATGAGGAAAAGAAGCCCACATGCAAATCTCTATGGCTGACCAGGCTCCACTGTAGCACAGGAGCAGTTTCACCCTCCTGGTGCAACCTGCCAGGGCAGTTTGCCATTGCTATTCCTCCCCCCACTGAGATTGCTCAACTGCAGAGGTGGTGTTTCTGTACAGTGCCTGTACTTTATGTACTGTGAAGGGTGAAAAGAAGATAAACTCTTCAATGCTTCTGATCTTTTAATGAAGAATCAAACAGGACTCTTAAGACTTCTGTTTCTTGTGAACTATGCGAACGTTGGAGTGCAAGTCTTTGATGGAAAAAGGAGCAAGTCCCCCAGCTATTTCTTCCTTACTTCATCCTCATAATGATTTTGCTTTTCTTCTTAAAAGCTCTCCTCTTGACATTTCTCTGGAAGTGTGAATTCTGGCCTTTTGTATAGAGCTGTTGATATAATGAACATTGCCTGGGTGGAAGAAAGGAGGAGAGGATTCACATCTAAGCTTCAGAGAGTGCAAACAGTAGCATTTTTTTGGTGACCTTTTGTTCTCAGATGCAGGAGCCAAAAGCATCCTCCTGTTATCCCAATGTACTGCATTGCAGTTGTGGTCAGTTATAATAGGACTGAGTGTCTCTTGTCAGGGTGGCAGCTCGGGAAATATTGCTCAGATAACTCTGTTTTTTTTGGACATAGGAGAAAACTCCATCTACAGTGCCCTGGAGGGCAACTGTAAACATATGTAAGGACTGGTCAGCTTCTGCTCTAGCCTTGGCTCTGCTGCCTTGAATCAAATTGTCACTCTCCAAGAGATGGCTCGGACGATGTGTGGCTGAACCACTTCGGAACGTGGGAGGTGCTTCCCCGCCTGGGGGACTCCTGCCTCAAAGTTGGGTTTTCATCTTGAGGGCCACTGGAGGCGAAATAGCAAAAATTCTCCAAAAGGAAAATGCCACTGTGTGTGCTGAGGGGAACACCCCAGAGCTGGGTTATCCTTGAAATGGCATGGGGCAGAGCTGGAAGCTGGGGTGTGCCAGACAGCCTCCCCATGTCAGCTCTGTCTGGCAGAAATTTTTTTCAGTCTTATCTTAGGAATTTTGGTTCATTTTGATGATGATAACTTTTCTCTTTCTTTTTTTCCTCTGAACCTTGTCCTCCAAATGCAGAAAGTGTTTTGCAGCAGCTTATTGCCATGATTAATTTTTTCAATTTTTACCTTCCATTGGATGCATAAAACCTGCTGTAATGCCTTGAGAGCAAATGTTTGTCAGAACTGCCTTCCAGCGAGGTTCTTCTCAGGTTCCTGTCACTGCAATGATCCATGTTTACAATTAGTTCTGTGCCTTTGTGCCAGGGGGAAACATTCCCCTCGTTTCTCTTTATATTTGCTGAATGGCTGATCTGAAAAAACTAGAGGAGGGATTGATGTTCGCTCTCTTCTCATCTGTATCTTTTTGCAAGGGGCTTGCTTCAAGAGAAACCCCGTAGAGTGTTGTCTCAGGAGGAACTATAGGCTTTAAGCTTTTTTTTTTTCCTGCCTCCCCTCTGTGTTTCATCTTCTGTGCATCTTTGGAAGAGAGCAGAAGGTAGTGGAAGAGCTTCTTTAGATCTGGAGTGTTTCCTTACCCCTTAACTGCACTGACTCTTCATCCATTTCTGCAGCCAACTTAAGTTTGACTGCTTTTATCGCCAGCAAAAGAGCCTGCTGGGATGCAGTAGTATTTGCAATATTGCCCTTAATGTTTCTGCAAACTCTTCCTTGGCCTTCAAACATAAGAGCACTAGGAATTGGCTCAACACTGTGAGGAGTTTTGTACAAACCTACATTTGGGGCAGACACGCTACACTAAGGATGCCATTTTGATTTCTCGTTTTTGCCTGTGAGGCCACAGAGGCAGCTGGAGCATCTCTCTTCTGTTGAACCTCTTCTTTCTTCCCAGCCCATCTCCTCCTGAAGGTGGTGAGCATGGGCTCCTGCAACTGCTTGCTCAGAGCTGTCAACACCCGTAATCTACCGCTCTCGGGCTTCCTGGCTGGACTGACAGGACCTGGCCATGGTCCAAGCAGGCGATGTCTCCAGACCCTTTCTGTCTCCAAGACGGGAGCAGTGAACTTTGTTCCAGTTTTTTTCCTGGCCCTCCTCCAAAAGGAGTCAGAAGTTATCTTTTTGAATTGCTTGCAGGTGAGAGGATTGAAGAATTTCAAATGCATTTGAAAATAAGGCTACAACCAACAGTATTATAATGTGGCAAATGCAGTTTCTTGCTGTGAGGCCTGAGATAAGAACACTTTTAGCTTTTTAAAGGGTAATTCTTATTTAACATGCTTAAACCTATCCATTGTGGCCAAAGCTGAAGGTATATTCTGACAATTTTGACTTATGATGATCCTGTAATGGACTTGTTATTTCCAATGCTAAGGGTGAATCTGTAGTTTCATCTGCAATTGGAAACATGAACTCATGGGGACCAGGGTGGGTGGGAGGGACACAACTTCACCGGCCTGGGACAGTTCATGAACTTCTGTGAAATGTGCCTTATTGTCTATTTGTCATTGCCCCTGGCAAAGAAGCACCAGCTTAATATCCAACTTTCCTGGTAAACCAGTAGATGAGAGAAAATTTGCAAATCAAGAGCCTCCTTGTACAAGTAAGATAGTCAATTTAGATAGCTAATTAACCAGTTAAGTCACTGACTAGATCTGATTAATTAGTAGTTAATGGTAAGGTACTGTCAGATTAAATTGATCTCTAGTAACCCAAAGGACAATTATGAGCTTATAATCACTGTGATTATTTTTTCCCCTGCATTGTTGCAAGAATCCCAGTTAGAGGTAGTGTGATAATTTAGGACTGTTATGTAAGGCTGTCTCCTTGCCACAGGACAGTGCCTCAAGCGCTGCTATAATTTGGGGCAATGCTATTCCTAATGTCGGGCAAGTGAGATATGTGATTAGAGTAATCATTGATTTATTTTTTTTAGGGAAATTTTTGTAGCACTATCAGTAGTTTCATGTCGCCTGTCAATTCATTGCTCATTGAATTGCAGATTGTTGCAGGCAGACAAATAAACAGAAAGCAAACAGAGAGGTTAAAGCTGGTGACCAGTGTGAGAAATGTGAAAGGAAGGAAGGCAAAAAACCTTATTTTCCAGGTTGTCTTATAGCCCTGACTTGGTGCTTGGGAAAGCAGAATTTTTGAGTAGTCTGTGTCAATGCCATCTGAACAGGAACTGAGCGACACACATTTTGGGTGTTTCTGCAACACAAATAGTTTGAGTCATATTACATATCTCAAATATTTTGCTCTGAAGCAGAAAGGCATATGCCCACTCTGGATGTCATCTGAGGGATGCCTGGAAGGCATGTCTGGCAGGCATATACCAATATCATTGCAGATTGACATACTCACTGTAGCTTGTAACTGGTAAGACACAGTGTCAGGCCTTGTGGATTTTAACTTCCCCAAGAGGACTATTACTAATGAATTAAGATTGGTTTTTTTAAATGCAATTAGAGTCATTGGAACATCAGTGATTTTTTTCCCTCTTTTTCTGCCCTTAACATTGCCTCTGATCTTTAACAGAGATATTTCTATTTATTTCAGAAGAGATGATGTAGTCAAATGGAAATGATTGCAAGATATTTCTGATAAGTCACTTGCTGTGTTTCCACATTTGTTGCATCAGCTATTACTCATGTACCTATTTGTTTATTACTCTTCTTGAAAGAGCAGGAGTAGTGAAGTGGGACTAATAAAGCTGTGCAAACTGATACTTGTATTTCAGTTGTTCAATCAAAATAAAAAACTCAAAAACTTGAAATAGAAATCTTTTAGCTGAAAACACTTTTGGCATATTATGTTCAATTCAGACTGAAATTAAATGAGTTGTTTTGGGCACCTCTAAGCTATGCTAAAGAAATGTAGGTATGGTTTACAAACTGATGATAGTGTAAATCCATCCCCTTCGCTTTTATCCAGTAGATCCATTACCTTTTATTCTCCAGGAAGTGAGAGATACAGGTTTGTTTTCTCCTTTATAAAGCCACTTGAAGTGAGAGAGGTTTCACTGTGCCTTGTTTTATTTTCTGTCTTTGGTTTGTTCCACTTTGCAATTTTAGTGAGTTGAACACCCATTACAGCAAACTGCTGTCCTGGTGCAGGTTTTCCATGTGGGTGCCTTAACCTGTAAGCTGGAGGGTTTCCCTCTCCTTACGCTCCTAGATCTTATTTCCTTGCAAATGGAGAGGCTTAGGAAGAAGGCTGGAATTCCACATCCTCACCTTGGTGTCTAGGGTACACCTTTGAATTTGAAGTTGGGTCTCACCCCCAATGTCCACTTAATTAAGGACAAGGATACACGCCTGGATGTCTCCAGCCTGTAATACAGTACTCTGAGCCAAGTCTTCTGTTGCAGCTGTTCCAGTTAGGAACTGGGACACCTCCTGGTGGTATGAACTCAAGTGTTGCCTCCTACTAACCTCTCGCTGGCTTGCCAAGCTCCTGAGCTCAGCTGTAGCTTTCATGGGCTGGGAAGCTTTTCTGCCAGCAAAACCTCCATCCCTGGGCATGCTCCTGGGCTGCCATGGTGTGACCACCTACCATCACACAGAGGACACGTGAGTGGCACAGCTCAGCCAGGGACACCAACTGCAGTGTCTGGGATGGGAATACTGGGCAGTGGGGGGCTATAGTTCCCAGAGACTGCAGCCTCATGCTAAACCATCCAGCAAGGTGGGTATAGACTAGCTCTACTTGAATGACCACGTCTATCCAGCTCCTTCTCCTAATTCACCTGTCTGTTTAGAGAGGATAGATGATTTTCCCAAAATGCACCTGCAGAAAAATGAAAAGAAACACTTACCTTACTGAAGTGCAGAGATAAACAGGTTATGCCCTTCTGAAATGTTGGTTTTGCAACAGTTGAGTACACTTGAGCAGACATAAAAATCCTAATGCTATTTCACAGTGTAACTAAGTAACTAATCTCACTCAGGTTTGGTTTACTTAAGAGAAATAAACTCAGGTTATGTATGTGGGAGTTATTTCTGCGGTGATTTTTTTTTTTTTTAATACCTTTCATTGCATGGGGAATAATAAATTATACTCTTAAATAGAATGAGACAGAAGTCAGTCCTGCTTTTGCAAATTGGAAGTTGGCTCAAAGATTGCTTATCCAGTGTCTGGAAACTAAACAAAAGTTTGAGTTCAAGTCACTGAGAAGGTTCTGCTGAAATCCATTTCAAGTCCTTTGGCACAAAGCATGCAGGCGGAAGCATTTCCTTGCCAGTTAACTAACGATTCTCCTCTTGCCCCTGGTACTGTGGCTGATTCAAATCTGTGCAGTTCCTATAATTACACCCCACCCTCTCCGAACCCAAAGCACACATGAAATGAAGAAATGACAGGAAAAAGGCCACATGTCACAATAATTACTATAATTTGGTCTGTTATTCCCTTGTTTTCTGGCTCGGTATTCGAGGCTTGATGTTAATTTTCTTGCATAACTAAAGGTGTTTCCTCTGCTTGTTTATACTAGCTATGATTTCTAAACATCCTTGAAATTATTTGCCATAACATCTCTCCTCATCATGATATTACTTCAATTTGAGCCACTTGTAGATAGTGCTTCTTTCTATTTTTGAACAGAAACAGTTGGGAGCCAGAAAAATATGTATTTGTTTGCCTTTCTATTTTTGCTTTGAAATTGCTGGAAGCCAGTAGGTGGGTTTTTATTTTCTGTTTTAAGATTTTATTTTCAAACTAAAACAAATATTATGTATGAGGATTGGCACAAATCTTAAATTACTGGTTTTAGTAACAGAAAAAAGTTCTTGTCAGAAATTCTTCTGAAGTGTGGCTCTATTTCTGGAAATCCTTTCCTGCTCACTTCAACAGAGTTTTGTATCCTACCCATTTCACTGAATGATTCTTTCATATACAGAGGGGTGTATTATAGAAACTCTGCTGGCAGTAAAAGGTTGGTATGTTTTCTTTTGTCTTGTACACTGCACTGATTCTTTCATCATCCAGCCAAAGGAAAATCACGTAAGGAGTTGACTATTCATTGCGTATACCAAATGAAGTCACCTGAACTCTCACCTAAATGGATAACTGCTGACTTTGTGTATCTTTGGAAAATAAACCCTGGCATCTGCTGTTGGGCTGCACATATTTTGTTATCCAAAAGGAAAAACTGCAATTCATTATAGAATCTCCAGTATGAGATTCCAATCTGCTCAGAACAGTGGGCATATTAGCTAATTAGAATTGTCAGAAAACACTGGGAATAGCTTGGCCAAATTTAAATGAAAATCTTATATATTTATTTCAAACTGAAACCCAAACCAAACAAAAAGCCCCATCCCCAGTTTTACTTATTTCTTCTCTATTCATTTCCTAACTCACATTCCCCACTGCCTGACATCCCCCCACCCCACCTCCCAAACTCCAAACCACATCCATGAGTTTTACTCTGTTTGCTTTTTACAAAAGCTTGGACAGCTTTGAATTAGTGTTCTTTAGCACTGGATGACTTCTACATTGGTAAAATCACATGTAACATAGCATTATCTTTGGAAAAGATCTTTTTTGAGGGGGTGGGTAGAGTAGGAGGTGTAGAGTTGGGTCAAAAAGGTAAAGGTCAAAAGTGTATTAACATATTTTTTTAACTGTCAAGACTTACATTATATGAAAATACAATACAGAACTTAAGTAAACAAAACTTTCTCTTTTTACAGCTTTCTCACTGAACTTTGAAACCATTCATGGAAGCTGATGGCAACGCTCTTGTAAGTATAATTGCAGTTATGCCAGAGTTATTGATCAGCTGAAGAGGTATGCTGAGGTTGTGTCCTTGTTATAATAGACCGTGGACAACATCAACATCTAAACAAGATGTTTCCTGTGGGCTAGGCCAGGGCTGCTGCAGTTCTGCTGTAAGGGTGAAATGAAGTCTTTTGTATGGTCTTGATGCCACTTCCAAGTCCTACCCCTCAACAGATGAGAACACAGTAATTTAGGATGCATGAGTTTAGCAAAGGCTTTTCTTAGCCACTCATTTGTCTAACCCTTGAGAAGTTTAAGGAAAATAGTCTCTGTAGAAGATGAACTATTGATCACAGCTGCCTTTGGTGCCTTCTTAGACTCATGCAATGTGACATGAGACATGAAGTCTGATCTTCAGTATTGGACCAATGCCACTGCTTTTGCTTGTAGAACATTTTTTTTCTTTCCCCCTAACAGCCTCATAACTCATTTTGCCCCATTTTTTTCTCCTGGGGAGTCTGCAGGACTCATTCACTAGGCAGAAGTATCCCCTGGGGTGATACTCAGCTGCTCCTGGCATCCCCAAGGGGATGCTGCCCACCCTAGTTTTGTTCCCAGTGATGGTTGCTCAAGGCCATACATTTGGAAGAGAGGCTGGAAACATGTAGCCACCATGATATATATTTGCAAATCCTTGCTGTCAGGCAAGGACAGGGTAGGGGAGCCACAAGGGTGTGGGTGTGAGGAAACTCCAGCAACTGCTAATGAGTGTGATTAGCTGCCCTTGACCCAGGGTGCCTAGAACCTTTGACACAACTGCTTCTGATTAGGGACCGTCAAGCACCTCAAGAAGGACCCATCAGCAGGCCCAGCAGTTTGTGCAGCAGAGTGTGGAGTGAAGTAAGGGGGCCTTGGCTGATATTGTGCTGCTGTCTTAGGTGTGGTGGAAACAGGGCAGTTTCCCCAACAGATGTGGGAGCAGCTGTGCCTGCTTGGGCAGAGGATTCCACACAGACTGAGCTTCAGATGGCGGATGCAGACCTCCAAGTCTTAGGCTACAGGAAATGCCTGAGACTTCTCTTTGAGGCCAGGAGAGATGGCCCTCTGCCCTGCAGGAGGTGTGCCATCTTGGAGGAGCTGTGCTGCCAAGTGGAGGAGATACAGGAGAAAGTGAGCAGGCTGTGTAGCATCATGAGAGGGGGATAGGTAGGGTCTTCTCTGACCCTATCAGGTGACCCTATCTCTGACAACAGCTTGAAGAGCCTCAGTCTTCACCCGCAATCGAGCAGTAGGGCAGTGTGTGTGTCTAGCCCCACTATCAAAGTAAGCAAAACCTCTGGAGAAGGGAAGGATGGAAGCTGATGAATTCTAGTACCAAGAGGAAGGCTCCTGCCCTAAGAACTTGCAGCTGCAAACTAGACTGACTGACCTCAAAATTGCCACTAGAAGAGCCAGATGTGCCTACTAGCAAAGGACCTGGTTCATCTAACTGTAAATGATGTAAGGGTATCAGGAAGAAAAGGCGAGTCATTGTAGTGAGAAATTCCCTGCTGCAGGGGGCAGAGGCACCCATCTGTAGGCCCTACCAACCATCTAGAGCAGTTTGCTGCCTGGCAGGGGCCAGGATATTGTGGAGGGACTGCCAAAGCTTGTCCAACCCTCTGACTTCTACCCCCTGCTGTTATTCCATGTGAGCACAAATCGTACAGTTGAGGTCGCCTAGCTGGAAAGCAGCTTTGCAGAAAAGGACTTGGGAGTCTTGGTGGGCATCAAGTTGAACATGAGCCAGCAACGTGTCCTTGCTGCAAGGAAGGCAAATGGTATCCTTAGCTGCCCTACACAAAGTATTACCAGTAGGTCAAGGGAGGTGATCTTTCCCCGTTATTCAGTACTGGTAAGGCTACTGCTCCTAGATCTTATTTCCTTGCAAATGGAGAGGCTTAGGAAGAAGGCTGGAATTCCACATCCTCACCTTGGTGTCTAGGGTACACCTTTGAATTTGAAGTTGGGTCTCACCCCCAATGTCCACTTAATTAAGGACAAGGATACACGCCTGGATGTCTCCAGCCTGTAATACAGTACTCTGAGCCAAGTCTTCTGTTGCAGCTGTTCCAGTTAGGAACTGGGACACCTCCTGGTGGTATGAACTCAAGTGTTGCCTCCTACTAACCTCTCGCTGGCTTGCCAAGCTCCTGAGCTCAGCTGTAGCTTTCATGGGCTGGGAAGCTTTTCTGCCAGCAAAACCTCCATCCCTGGGCATGCTCCTGGGCTGCCATGGTGTGACCACCTACCATCACACAGAGGACACGTGAGTGGCACAGCTCAGCCAGGGACACCAACTGCAGTGTCTGGGATGGGAATACTGGGCAGTGGGGGGCTATAGTTCCCAGAGACTGCAGCCTCATGCTAAACCATCCAGCAAGGTGGGTATAGACTAGCTCTACTTGAATGACCACGTCTATCCAGCTCCTTCTCCTAATTCACCTGTCTGTTTAGAGAGGATAGATGATTTTCCCAAAATGCACCTGCAGAAAAATGAAAAGAAACACTTACCTTACTGAAGTGCAGAGATAAACAGGTTATGCCCTTCTGAAATGTTGGTTTTGCAACAGTTGAGTACACTTGAGCAGACATAAAAATCCTAATGCTATTTCACAGTGTAACTAAGTAACTAATCTCACTCAGGTTTGGTTTACTTAAGAGAAATAAACTCAGGTTATGTATGTGGGAGTTATTTCTGCGGTGATTTTTTTTTTTTTTAATACCTTTCATTGCATGGGGAATAATAAATTATACTCTTAAATAGAATGAGACAGAAGTCAGTCCTGCTTTTGCAAATTGGAAGTTGGCTCAAAGATTGCTTATCCAGTGTCTGGAAACTAAACAAAAGTTTGAGTTCAAGTCACTGAGAAGGTTCTGCTGAAATCCATTTCAAGTCCTTTGGCACAAAGCATGCAGGCGGAAGCATTTCCTTGCCAGTTAACTAACGATTCTCCTCTTGCCCCTGGTACTGTGGCTGATTCAAATCTGTGCAGTTCCTATAATTACACCCCACCCTCTCCGAACCCAAAGCACACATGAAATGAAGAAATGACAGGAAAAAGGCCACATGTCACAATAATTACTATAATTTGGTCTGTTATTCCCTTGTTTTCTGGCTCGGTATTCGAGGCTTGATGTTAATTTTCTTGCATAACTAAAGGTGTTTCCTCTGCTTGTTTATACTAGCTATGATTTCTAAACATCCTTGAAATTATTTGCCATAACATCTCTCCTCATCATGATATTACTTCAATTTGAGCCACTTGTAGATAGTGCTTCTTTCTATTTTTGAACAGAAACAGTTGGGAGCCAGAAAAATATGTATTTGTTTGCCTTTCTATTTTTGCTTTGAAATTGCTGGAAGCCAGTAGGTGGGTTTTTATTTTCTGTTTTAAGATTTTATTTTCAAACTAAAACAAATATTATGTATGAGGATTGGCACAAATCTTAAATTACTGGTTTTAGTAACAGAAAAAAGTTCTTGTCAGAAATTCTTCTGAAGTGTGGCTCTATTTCTGGAAATCCTTTCCTGCTCACTTCAACAGAGTTTTGTATCCTACCCATTTCACTGAATGATTCTTTCATATACAGAGGGGTGTATTATAGAAACTCTGCTGGCAGTAAAAGGTTGGTATGTTTTCTTTTGTCTTGTACACTGCACTGATTCTTTCATCATCCAGCCAAAGGAAAATCACGTAAGGAGTTGACTATTCATTGCGTATACCAAATGAAGTCACCTGAACTCTCACCTAAATGGATAACTGCTGACTTTGTGTATCTTTGGAAAATAAACCCTGGCATCTGCTGTTGGGCTGCACATATTTTGTTATCCAAAAGGAAAAACTGCAATTCATTATAGAATCTCCAGTATGAGATTCCAATCTGCTCAGAACAGTGGGCATATTAGCTAATTAGAATTGTCAGAAAACACTGGGAATAGCTTGGCCAAATTTAAATGAAAATCTTATATATTTATTTCAAACTGAAACCCAAACCAAACAAAAAGCCCCATCCCCAGTTTTACTTATTTCTTCTCTATTCATTTCCTAACTCACATTCCCCACTGCCTGACATCCCCCCACCCCACCTCCCAAACTCCAAACCACATCCATGAGTTTTACTCTGTTTGCTTTTTACAAAAGCTTGGACAGCTTTGAATTAGTGTTCTTTAGCACTGGATGACTTCTACATTGGTAAAATCACATGTAACATAGCATTATCTTTGGAAAAGATCTTTTTTGAGGGGGTGGGTAGAGTAGGAGGTGTAGAGTTGGGTCAAAAAGGTAAAGGTCAAAAGTGTATTAACATATTTTTTTAACTGTCAAGACTTACATTATATGAAAATACAATACAGAACTTAAGTAAACAAAACTTTCTCTTTTTACAGCTTTCTCACTGAACTTTGAAACCATTCATGGAAGCTGATGGCAACGCTCTTGTAAGTATAATTGCAGTTATGCCAGAGTTATTGATCAGCTGAAGAGGTATGCTGAGGTTGTGTCCTTGTTATAATAGACCGTGGACAACATCAACATCTAAACAAGATGTTTCCTGTGGGCTAGGCCAGGGCTGCTGCAGTTCTGCTGTAAGGGTGAAATGAAGTCTTTTGTATGGTCTTGATGCCACTTCCAAGTCCTACCCCTCAACAGATGAGAACACAGTAATTTAGGATGCATGAGTTTAGCAAAGGCTTTTCTTAGCCACTCATTTGTCTAACCCTTGAGAAGTTTAAGGAAAATAGTCTCTGTAGAAGATGAACTATTGATCACAGCTGCCTTTGGTGCCTTCTTAGACTCATGCAATGTGACATGAGACATGAAGTCTGATCTTCAGTATTGGACCAATGCCACTGCTTTTGCTTGTAGAACATTTTTTTTCTTTCCCCCTAACAGCCTCATAACTCATTTTGCCCCATTTTTTTCTCCTGGGGAGTCTGCAGGACTCATTCACTAGGCAGAAGTATCCCCTGGGGTGATACTCAGCTGCTCCTGGCATCCCCAAGGGGATGCTGCCCACCCTAGTTTTGTTCCCAGTGATGGTTGCTCAAGGCCATACATTTGGAAGAGAGGCTGGAAACATGTAGCCACCATGATATATATTTGCAAATCCTTGCTGTCAGGCAAGGACAGGGTAGGGGAGCCACAAGGGTGTGGGTGTGAGGAAACTCCAGCAACTGCTAATGAGTGTGATTAGCTGCCCTTGACCCAGGGTGCCTAGAACCTTTGACACAACTGCTTCTGATTAGGGACCGTCAAGCACCTCAAGAAGGACCCATCAGCAGGCCCAGCAGTTTGTGCAGCAGAGTGTGGAGTGAAGTAAGGGGGCCTTGGCTGATATTGTGCTGCTGTCTTAGGTGTGGTGGAAACAGGGCAGTTTCCCCAACAGATGTGGGAGCAGCTGTGCCTGCTTGGGCAGAGGATTCCACACAGACTGAGCTTCAGATGGCGGATGCAGACCTCCAAGTCTTAGGCTACAGGAAATGCCTGAGACTTCTCTTTGAGGCCAGGAGAGATGGCCCTCTGCCCTGCAGGAGGTGTGCCATCTTGGAGGAGCTGTGCTGCCAAGTGGAGGAGATACAGGAGAAAGTGAGCAGGCTGTGTAGCATCATGAGAGGGGGATAGGTAGGGTCTTCTCTGACCCTATCAGGTGACCCTATCTCTGACAACAGCTTGAAGAGCCTCAGTCTTCACCCGCAATCGAGCAGTAGGGCAGTGTGTGTGTCTAGCCCCACTATCAAAGTAAGCAAAACCTCTGGAGAAGGGAAGGATGGAAGCTGATGAATTCTAGTACCAAGAGGAAGGCTCCTGCCCTAAGAACTTGCAGCTGCAAACTAGACTGACTGACCTCAAAATTGCCACTAGAAGAGCCAGATGTGCCTACTAGCAAAGGACCTGGTTCATCTAACTGTAAATGATGTAAGGGTATCAGGAAGAAAAGGCGAGTCATTGTAGTGAGAAATTCCCTGCTGCAGGGGGCAGAGGCACCCATCTGTAGGCCCTACCAACCATCTAGAGCAGTTTGCTGCCTGGCAGGGGCCAGGATATTGTGGAGGGACTGCCAAAGCTTGTCCAACCCTCTGACTTCTACCCCCTGCTGTTATTCCATGTGAGCACAAATCGTACAGTTGAGGTCGCCTAGCTGGAAAGCAGCTTTGCAGAAAAGGACTTGGGAGTCTTGGTGGGCATCAAGTTGAACATGAGCCAGCAACGTGTCCTTGCTGCAAGGAAGGCAAATGGTATCCTTAGCTGCCCTACACAAAGTATTACCAGTAGGTCAAGGGAGGTGATCTTTCCCCGTTATTCAGTACTGGTAAGGCTACTCCTGGAGCACTGTGTCCAGTTCTGGGTTCCCCAGGACAAGAGAGACATGGACATACTTGAGAGAGTCTAATGAAGAGCCACAAGGATGATTAAGGAACTGAAGCATCAAATATATGACAAAAGGCTGCATGAGCTGGGACTGTTTAGCTTGGAGAACAGGCGCAGGGGGATCTTATTAATGTACGTAAATACCTGAAAGGAGTGTGCAAAGAAGACAGAAAAGAAAGCTCTTATCAATGGTGCCCAGCGACAGGACCAGAGTCAATGGGCACAAACTGAAACACAGGAGGTTCCCTTTGAATGTGAGGAAACACTTCTTTATTGTGAGGGTGACTGAGCACTGGCCCAGGTTGCCCAGAGAGGCTGTGGAGTCTCCATCCTTGGAGATATTCAAAACCTGTCTGGACATCTGGTTGGAGATGTCCTTGTTTGAGTGGGGAGGTCGGACCAGACAACCTCCAGAAGCCCCTTCTAAGCTCAATTATGATGTGATTCTGTGGAAAAATAAGATCTCTAAATGGACAGAAGTCTCTCACTGAACTTGTCACTTCTCTCATACATTTTTGCTCATCGGTGGAGGCTGCCTGGTACAGGAGTGGCTGTGAACAACACTGAGTTGTACAGCTCCCTTTGCAACTGGCTCATGGGTGTATTTGCCAAGTGGAGCAGTCATGGATAGCAAGCTTGAAGCCTGTGATGCCCCACAGGATCACTATCCCATGTTCAGCCCTTAGGTCTCAGTAAACTGATGAGTAAACCAAAACCTGCCAAAAAAGATTAAAACTTACCCCGTATTGCCAGCCTTGCACAAAAATGATGACCCTCGTAATGTTACAAGTAACTGTAATATTTAGCATTCATTTCAGAGCTTTCTGAGGATTGTTGCTCTTGGATTTTCCCTGGTAACAACAAGAGCTAGAAATAGATGATTTTTTTGGTTAGTTTTTCAGTTGAACCTGTGATAATGAAATAAATCATTTGTCATCAGGAAATTGAACTTTGTAGAGAATCATCCACCATGTCAGCACAGTAAAATCATGACATTTGGTTTAGTTTCAGACTGTTCCAGTGACTATGTGTGGTAGTTACAGTACATTACATCTGAAACTGCTGTTATGTCCCTGATCAGTACCATTGGTTTTACTGGTAATAACACTCATGTTCACAGTTTTCTCTTTGTTCTGCGCTGGTGTTAATGTGTCCTACTAGGAGTGCAATTTAAAAGCATCTTAATCAATGTTCACCCAGGGTCACTGAAATGAAAGATTGTTGACTCTCATAAGGTATTTTTCAGAGGAGGAAATTTTAATTTACTTCTTGAGGAAAGGTTTTCCACTGGAAACTTGCTAATGTGCTGTATTCTTGTGGAAAATTGAATGCAAATCCTGCTGGTGAGGTATTTTATGAATTTTTAGATTCATTTAAATATATATTTTCTATTGGTTTAAGATGAAAAAAGTTTCACTGAAAACTGTTTGTTTATTTCATAAAATATCTGACACCAAACACTGGCGCTTTGGAGAAAGAGGTTTCTTCTGTTTGTTCATAAATCAACAAAATTTGGAAAGAAAATTCTGTGAATAACACCAAATTTCATTGCTGCAGCCTAGGATTAGAATTTTCTCTTGTACAGAGAAAAATAGATATTTTGTATAAGATTATACTGGGTTTTTGAACAGCATTAAAAATAATTGAAAATACTGAATTTGATTTAGGATTTATTTGTTGAAAATTTACTTCATCTTTCATATTGGGAAAAAAAAACCCAGAAAAAAAAAGTATCTTATTTCATGAAATCTCACTCAGCAATGATTTTATTACAGATTTATCACTAATTTTATCCCGGCAAACTAAACACAGTGCTGGCTGGGGAAACTGTCTTTCTTTCCTCCATTAATTTCACAACTCCTCCCACAAGATATGAAGAGATGGGGATTCATCACTCCCGTCAACTTGCATCAAAATACTGTCATTGCTGCTGAATAATAAACGCACATTTGTAAATTCTTTTTGCTGCTCCAAGCTCTTACTAGGTTATCAGTTTTTTTCTCAGTCTGTATATAAAGTGAGCCCTAACAGATGATTTACATAGTATGGATATTAACCTTTTCTCAACAGATGAGCCATAGACCGTGTTATTTTGGTTTAGATCATCAGTAAGGCTAGTGGAAAGATCTGCTTCTTCCTCAGTTGTTTACAGAGGGCCACATCCTGTCTCAGCATTGCCATTCTTGTTGTACAACTTTATGTTAAAGATGAAGTGACCTCACCGTAGTGTCATGGCAAAGATGTGATGTTGCCCCACTACATAGTTTTTTTGTGCAAGGAGAGCTGATTCATATTTGTTTTTTCTTTATGCCACTTTGGGTAGCTCTGAAGGAAAGTAATTAGCGTGACCGCGTGACCCATTGATTCATCAAGGTTGTATGTTATTTCCACGTGTCCTAAATAGGGCATTACTTTCTTTGGAATGAAGACAAGAAGGGCGACCAGTGTAGAATGGGGAAATTGCAGAGCCTCCGATAGAGCCGATGTGTTTTCTCATTGCTTTTCTTTCTCTGTTGTCATGGAGAATAGTCTGAGAGAGAGAGGCAGTGGCAGAATTAAAAAAAAAAAAAAAAACTGAGTTTAAAAAATAACCGTGGGTAGTGTGCAGAGAGCAGAATAAGACATATTAGACATAATATTGCATTGTATGCTACCTTTCCACCTAGATGTGGAAGATCTCTGGGCATACAGTCTAGAGGGGAGGGGGAAAAATAAAAAAAAAAAAAAAAAAAGAAAAGAAAAGGGGGAAAAGAAAAAAGGAAAAAAGAATACATGATGATTAAGTGGGAGCCTGGGATTATTCATCCCTGGCGAAGCCTCCCACAAGTGTCTTGTTCAGGTCATCTCAAATAGGTATCAGATAAGCACACGACTGCGATATGTGGTTCTGCACTCTGATACATGCTGCAAAGATCACCCGTTAGGGAAAGTTCTCGCTCTTCTAAATACTGGTGGCAGTGGTCTCTTCTATTACTGTTTCCAGATGGTGTAGCTTTACTCATCTTTAATTCGCCTGTGAGAAGAGCCATCAAATCCTTCAAGAATAATGTGAAATGGGGTTCTGCTTTCCTGAAAAGCCGGCTGGCTGGGCAGAGGGGCTGCATTAGGGATGTTCATAGCGTAGCTCTGCAGCGGATCAGGTAGCTACCGGCTTCGCATAGCAACGTTATGGCCCAGCATATTAAATCATACATCACCTTACCCAGCATTTGTCATCCAGAGGTTTTAAAACCTTCCTAAAAATAGAGAAAAGTGAATGTTTTTGTTCCCATGCTAGAGATGGAAAGGTTGAGGCAAAGAGAGGTCAAGTGTTTTGTCCACAATTGCACGACCAACCAGTCTCTCTGGGGAGAATTTACTCCAAAAGCCAGACCTAACATTTCTAGTGACCTCTTTTTTGGTTGTGGTCTTCTGTTTTAGTTTCATTTTCTATGTGTTTATGTAGGATGAAACATACAGACTGCAAATTAGTAAATATAATTCACTTGTATTAATTTTGCAGTGACTAAAACTCTCATATATGGCACGGCAAACTTCTGGCATATTTATGTTTTATGGTTTGTATAATCTGCCAGGTTTGTGGGATTAATTTTTTTTATAAGAAATATTATGAACCTCTTACATCGGGGGAAATACATTCTCTGCACTAAGTGAAAAAAAGAGGAGGGGAAAATCCAATTTTTTTCTCTTTCACGATTTCTTAGAATGAGCTAAATGACAAGCAGGACTCTGGCGTGTATTTTTAATCTTCCCATGTTTGCAAATCCCCCTCATGGAGTGTAATGAAGCATTAAAATGTTGGAGTCCTAACTTCTATTTTTTAACTTCTGAAACTCAGAATACAATTCAGACAAGCACGTAGCAAAGTAGAAGCTGCCTGTGGGTGTGAAACAGGAAGCACCAGTAGATAGACACATGTATAATAGAGTTACGTTTGCTCTTACTCAACTAGATAGACATCAATTTTAATTAACACGTTTTATGCTTCAGCTACTAACGTCCCTTCAGCAGCGAGTGGGTTATGCGTTTCCATCCTGCATATACCACCAGCATCACCACCACGTCCTTCTCTAGCTTCCCCCTCCCCTTTCTACACAAATGTTGCAACACAATCTGAAATTTCCTCTTTTCTTTCCT
This sequence comes from Calidris pugnax, assembly GCF_001431845.1. NCBI lineage: Eukaryota > Metazoa > Chordata > Aves > Charadriiformes > Scolopacidae > Calidris > Calidris pugnax. The sequence goes on along the minus strand of NW_015090922.1, from coordinate 38,234,360 downwards.
TCCTGCGTTTCTTACAGGTTCCCTTGCGTCAGAAGACAAAAAAGAAAAGTCAAGGTAATGAGAGATTGTTTTTTTCTTTTCTCTTCCCTGTTCCTTTTTTGTTATTTTCTTAGTATGTCTTATTCTTGGGAGGGTGAGGATTTTACACTGCTACTCAGCTGGTGGAAGGCTGCTTTTTAACTACACTGATTCTTGCACTGATTCTGAGAAAAAATGACAACGGGCTGTTCCTTTGGACTAAATCCTTGTGGTATGTTAATTGAATCAAAGCTGGAAATCAGTGAGGTAGAATCAGCTGCCTGCACATACACACACACACTAGCGGTTTTCATGTACTTGGCATAATAGTTTTCTCTCGCTGACTTAAATAGATGTATTCTTTTCGGTGCAGCTGTGTGAAGGGAAATATATGCATGCTTCTCTTAAAAGGATCAAAGGATATATTTTTAATTTACAAAAACTTGGATATGGTTTTCTTAGCATTAATTAGTGTCTGCTTTATCTGTAGCTTACTGTTTTGTTTCTGCACATCAGAATGCCTTTCAAATGAATATATGTTACTATCACAGCCATTATGAAGCTGAACGACTTCTAAGTATATTTTAAGATATGCTTGGATGGTTTGCTGAGATTGCTAAGTAAGGTTGATATCTTTAATTGGTAGCAGCGTTTTTCCTGCTAATGCACTTTTAAACAAGCAGAACACTGTATTTTTAATGGCACAGGGTTCTTTATAATGAGCCGACGGAGGATATCATGTAAAGAGCTGGGTCAAGCCGACTGCCAAGGATGGCTCTACAAAAAGAAAGAAAAAGGAGCTTTCATTGGCAACAAATGGAAAAAGTTCTGGTGTGTGCTGAAGGAGTCATCGCTGTACTGGTACAGCAGTCAGCTGGTGAGTACAGCGTCCATCCAGCTCTGGGTGCTGGACAAACAGCATCTGCTGGGACGGAGAGAAGGGGAGCTGGGGGTAACAATTTAGATGCCCCCTGGAGATATACAAATGACAGGGTTTGTTTCTCAGCCCTGGTATTTCTTGTAATCTAGGAAGTGTCTATGTGAATGTGAAACATGCTGAAAACTACGTGTTTTCTAGTTCAGCAAGTACTTGTGAAATGTTAACTTGCTGTCTGTTCTGCCCTTTAAAGGGCTGCTCTTTGCAAGCGCTGGTGGCATTTGAATTTGGGAAAGGTTTTCCAGGGTTGGGCAATTTGCAGACACTTAAGACTCAAAACAAGAACACTTCTTCACTTGTAATTAGTTTAATTTTCAGAAGTCTCTCTCTTGCTTCTCTCTCCAGCCCTGTTCACACTGAGAATAATCTGGTTTATTTGTTGGCATTTTTTTTTTTTTAATTTATTCTTCCCTCCCTCCACAGCTTCCCCCCTTTATTTTGCACTGGTAGTGTTGCAGATATGAACACTGTCAGTTGGTGATATTTTTCTCTCCTGGTCTTGCTGGTATCTCATCCAGAGCATTGTAGTTAAAGGTTCTCATATTCTGCTGATTTTTAAATTCCTGCTCTGATGAGCTGATCCTAAAAGTCAAATCTCCACGAGGACACAGCGTTTTAAATTCAAGGTCCAGCTTTCTGGCCAGAGGGTGAGCTTTCTTTAGGACAGCTGGTATAGATAGAACTTCTCTTCCAGATGATCCAGCCCAAATAACCTGCTACACTTACGGTGTAAATGGGAAATAGTCTGAGACAAAGAACAGCAGGCCCTGAATTCCTGTGATCAACTTAAGAAACTAGGAATTAAAGGCTGAAAAAGGTGGGGGGGAAGATGTAATGAGAAATCCAGAGTAACCCTTTTAATGAAAGGTTATGGCTGAGTGCAAAGAAGCAGTGAGTCCTAGGGAACAGCTGGTTTTATTCCTGGCTGTTTGATACAGCTTGGCAGAGAGGGCGTCTTGTCTGTCCTAGGAAGATTCAGACATAATTATTCTCTTCACTTTGTTCTCTTGCACTGCTACCTCTAAAAAAAACCTCCTGTCATCTTCAAATGATGGATTGACAGAGCCCAGAACTGGGATATGCAGAGGATTAGGGGATGCAAGCAACGATATAGACCGAAAATCAGATGTTTCCAGGTGGAACTGTGGACAGGCACCAGGTTTCCTAAATACAGAGGGGCTGCTCTGAAAATCAGCATGTCACAGACCCAGCAAAGGATGAAAGATTACAGAAAACTTTATTAAGTCTTAGGACATTTTAAATAATTGAGTGTAATCTGGATTGTTTCCACTTTTTTATTTCTATTGCAGTAATGCCCATTTAAAATCTTACAGACTGTTTCAGAGAACAAATGAAATAGATGAAACCATTAAAAAAACCCCAAACCCTAAAAAACTTTACTCAATTAAAGAGTATTTCACATTCTCCCCTCAGTTGCGGGTACGGTGTTGGGGTTTTTTAACAGAATAAAAACTTTGACTGACATTTTAAGATGGTATTAGGTGTTCTTTTTTGGGGGGAAAAGTCAAAACAACTCTGCTGATCTTGGGCCGCTGTTTTTTGTGGTGTTGTGGTAGTCTGACTTGGCTTCTTTTCAAGACAAAGTCAAATACCTGCATGAGAGAAAGAGAAAAGAGAAAGAAAAGAAATCAGAAAAGTAGAAAAAAAAAAAAGACATAAAATAAAAGACTTAATTTTTCCAATGCTTACAATATCTCTGCTTGGAAGACAAGGCCTGGCAGATATACTCATCAGCGGCATTAATACCCTGGAAACCCTTATGAACATCGGCTGTTCTAAATCACTGCTTGCAGTTGAACTTCTGGTCAAGCAGTTTTAAGATGAGCTGGCTGGCTGATGCGCCTTTTAGACCTGGGAAGTGTCAGAAAGGAATTATTTTGAGGAGTAATCAAGCTGGGAGGAAATAAAGCAAGGCAAGATTAGGTAAAGTTTACCTTCCAGGAAGAGAAGGGTGGTGGTGGGGAGGTGCAAAGTCCTCTACTTCCTTTAGTTGTTGTGGCCTGGTTAAATTCCACTCTCGGGATCCAGAGAGGCCATGATCATGCTGATCCTGGTGTTCCTGGACGGCATTAGTCATTTGGGTGATACCTGCTTTCCAGCTGCCACTGACTGCCCCAAAAATGAGCAAGTTTAGAGAACGGGTGGCATCCTCATTTTGAGTTATTTCATATGCTCTGAAGAGCTCATACAGCTTCAAAATACAGTTGGCTTATGTCAGCCCTGACTTCTCACCTATCACAGTCTGTCTTGTAAACAGCCTAGCTAGTAGCACCTCTTTGCTTTCAACTTCTGCTGACTCTCAAACACTATTTTACGTTAAAAACCCAAGGTTTCTTTGGACAACTTGAAGCTAGCCTCTGCATAACTGTATATTCAGGTGTTTGCAGACTGGCAATAACTATGGGGTGTGGAAAAAGTGTCATTTCAGCTAAGATCTCCTTCCTTAAATTGATGAGACCAGAGCCATGCTCAGAGTCATATCTGAGGTGAACTAGACCCGTCATATTTTCACAGATATTTTCACCTCTAGATTGATGAAGCGGAAATAACAGTGACATATTCACTGGCTTGCTTGATACTTCTCTCACTTCTGTATCTGACCTGTCTTTAGTACTGCCTGCACTTCCACTGCTTTCAGTGGAGTTAATCCTTGGTCCCAACAGGGCATCCAAGAGGACAATCTTAAGTTCATAGTTGTGTTGAAAGAGGAGGAGCCCAGCTCCTCTTGTGCTCCCATGATAGGCCTTCTTAGAAGATGAAGTGAAAAGTGATGGTGGAGGATCAGGGTTGAGATCAAAGGAACTGGGGCATGCTGGTTGTCTGTAGCTTTGCCTGACCAGTTTTGTTCAAGTGAGAAATGAGCGTGTTTTGTTCGAGGCTATGTGGAAACCGCAGTCAACCAGACACTGGTAACTGTAGCATAGCAACGGGGTGCTGGACCTAACCTTTTTTTCTAATGGAGATGGAGAAAATAGAGAGTGGGTGGAATTTGAACAGGAATGTGCTTTATCCTGGATTTGGGTAGGTAACCTCAGCTGACGTCATGTTCTCAATGAAGTATGTCTTCAGGCACCTTTGATGCTCTGGATGTTTCTGTCGGTCTGATTTAATTTGCCTTCAAACTACTCTGGTTCTGGGTCTTTCACATGAGGCAGATTAGGGGAGGTGATACAGGACATTTCTGGTGATATTTGCAGATGGTATTTCCTTCAATTTAACATAAAATATGTTGTGAAAGCCACAGCTCAAAAGAGAAAAAAAAATACTGAGAAGGCCAACAACAGCAGATCATACACCATGAGAGTCAAGCTTCTCCTTCACTGAAAGCAAACCAGAGCACATAGGCAAATCCAAATTAGCTATTGACTGGCTAGCTGAGGTACTGAGGCTGGTGAAGTTAGTGTTCCTGTGGTCTCAGCGGAGATGGGTAGACTCTGCTGAAAACTCTTCCCACATATGCTCGGTCTTTCTTCAAAACATGGATACCACATGAGGCAGGTTAACTTTTGTTTGCCGTATGGACATGCCCCCAGTCTGGGGAAAGGAAGCTGTTTTGACTAGAAAGAAACACAGGAGGGTTGTTTTTGCAATGGAAACACAGAAAAAGTAAGAAAATGGATCTAAGCAGTCAGACTTTCTGGGTACATTCAGGAACATCAGACTCCTTGGACAACTGCTCTTCGTTAGTGTTTGGTTTCCTCTTTTGAGTATCACTCTCTACAGGGACCTGCCTTGAAGGCAAGAGTTTAAAGAGGACAGTGTGTGATCCTGCCTGCCCCTTTAGCAGTTTTAGTTCTCACACTGAAACCCTGGAGGGAACCAGTACTCCTGCACAGGCAGAGGGATGGGGTGGGGAAGATCGTCACACATAATGCCAGGCTCCTGGTTCCTTGAGCTTGTTGTGACTGTTGGATAGTGTTGGTTGGAAGAGACAGAGGACTAAGTGGTCTAAAGGTCTTGTGGGCCTTTAGGATAGCTTGGCTGGTTTTTCAAGTAGGGTTGAAATACAGTTTTGCAGGATGTGTTAACAACGGTTGTCATGGGGATTCAGCTGAAAAGAAATATAAATATAAAATGAAAGGGTTGCAGACTGTGATCTACTGTCACTATTTATCTTTGATTTTATTTTTTTCCCCATTCCCTGCATTTAAATTGGTCCTCACTCCAAACAGCTTTGCCAGGAGCTGTATAATTGCAGTCTTTTAAAACAGAAACCTTTCACCTCTGAGTTATAGTAGCTGCTTACAAGAATGATAAAAAGTCATTGATGTCAGCTGATTGCGCTGAGGGCTTTGGGGACCTCTGGTCCAATATCTTACACAAATTATTCACAGTTCTATAGTTTGCCTCACTGGTGTACTTGGCAGAGAGAAAAAAAAAAAAAAGTCTAAAAAGTCTTGAGGACTCAACTGCTCCTCTGACATCCACAGGGTCTTCTGGGGCAGCACTGAAACCCTTTGATGAAGCCATAAGGAGTACCCTGAATTGCAGACTGGACTGTTCCACAATAACTAGATACTTTTGCTTTACAGCACTATTTTTAAAAACCTTTCTGCACCATTACATTCACTTTAAATATTGAAAAATCTATTAAATCATTTACTAAATCTCTTAAAGCCACAAAATCTAGACAATGTATTGAGGCAAGCTAACAGAGACATTAGCCTCTTTCAGTGGATTCATGCATTATGTTTCATAAATATGCTTGAATTTTTTTGAGTGAAAAGCTTTTTCTGTGAAAAAGTGGTTACTTTCTTTTTTGCCCCAAGCATTTGCAGAGACTGTTATTATTATTGAAATTATTTTCCTATAATTGGGCATAGCAAAAAGTGCAGATTTATATATTAGGCTAACCTGCATAAAAACTGGAAGAGATAACAACTTACTCTTTTAAAAATCCTGATTAAATAGGAAACACATCAAGGTTGTTTTAATCTGAGTTTTTAAGCAATATTTTACAGCTTTTCATTAAAATATGAAGGAAGTTTGAGTGAAATGTGTGAGTTAAATAATAGCATGCTTAAAGTCATATTAAAGCTAACATTTCAGAGAAAAGAAAACATTTAGAACTTCTCTACCCTTTTAATGTTTTAAAATGTCATTTTTATTCCAAGATTGACCAAAAAGATGACTTCCACATGTTCTGTTCCTACTGTTTATATGGAATTCTATTTGAAGACTCTAATAACACTAATAATGTTTTACTGTTATGATTTGGTTTCCTTTTTTCCCTTCCTTTTTCTAATTATGGAGGTGCACACCCATCAAACCCCTGTTTTCTGTTATATAGATGGCACATCTGAGATGTACCAATAGTGCATTAAAACAAAAAATTGACACCATTATCCTCCTTTCTTTCACTCATACATAAAATGAAACTTCCAATTTTTCGTATAAATGAACAAATGTGAAATCACTGACAGAATTAATATAAAACCTGAATGCATTAATCATAATCCTTTACCAACTGGAACATATCGAATACTGCGTAAGAAGTCTGGAGATTTCTTTGTTGTAAAACTGGCAAATGTAAATTACCGAAACCAAAGCCTACCGACTTATTTTTGTGAGCAATTTATAGAGCACTCCTCTAATTTAGATGCTCGTTTGGTATGTCCATCTCCGCACGGGTGTGAGCACCCCAGGTAAGTGTCCCCTGATAATTCACCAGTCCAATACAAAATCCAAATGCTCTAATATTTGTATACATTGACAGTAGAGACGGTGACTTATCTAATGGTATTGCGTGGACCTAATCTCCTCATCAGTGCTTGTGCAATGCCCTAAGCAATTTATAGGATGCAATCTAGACCAATGGCTACTGTGCCAATAGATAAAAGTGGCTGAGCTGTGATTGCATTCATAACATGTAAAGCCAACCCATCCCAGACCTTAGTCACCCCCTCACCCACCTGATGGTTTACCTAGCATGGGTTTATTGGTGTGCGGGTGAGAAGGTACCTGGGTATATTCCTTCATATGGGGTCTTCTGGATCTCTTTTTAATTTTTTTAAATTGGGTTTATTGATTTATACTGCAGAGAAACACTAGCACTGTATACATTCCTTATCCAGAAATGTGCATAATAATGGCTTTGATACCTCATGAGCTGCTTTTTTGAAGCTGGTCTCTGGTGTTCTTAGACTGGTCTTAGGAACCAAACAGGAATTTCAGTGCTCTCATTGCATCTGGTCCAGTAAGTGACCACTCTTTTTTGGCACAGAAATGCAGGGTAGTACATTTTCTATCTTTAGTACGATGCAGCCCATGGATAGAGCTCCTCCTTTACTCAGCCCTACTCATTCACTCATCCCTATATACTTGGTGTACTATGGATCTGGGATAGAAATACTAGATCAAGGTCTAATTGATCAAAATATACTTTTTTTTTTTTAAAGGATTAAAAAAAAAATTTGTAACTACTGGTCTTAGGAACCAAACAGGAATTTCAGTGCTCTCATTGCATCTGGTCCAGTAAGTGACCACTCTTTTTTGGCACAGAAATGCAGGGTAGTACATTTTCTATCTTTAGTACGATGCAGCCCATGGATAGAGCTCCTCCTTTACTCAGCCCTACTCATTCACTCATCCCTATATACTTGGTGTACTATGGATCTGGGATAGAAATACTAGATCAAGGTCTAATTGATCAAAATATACTTTTTTTTTTTTTAAAGGATTAAAAAAAAAATTTGTAACTTTATTTTCTTTAGTTAATTGTTATTTTTTTCTCAAAAAGTTTAGTCTCACTAAATTCCAACCTGTGGAATGGATGGAAAAGATGGGGGAAAAAGATCGCCAAACCAGGCTCTCAACAAGTTTGACAGATACAAATATAATGAGAGAAAGTTAAAAGCCCACAACAGCAAATAAGCATGTTTTGGTACAAATGAAGCCGCATTACAAAATCAACGTTTTTTCAGTCCATATAGTGAAATACTGATAAATACAATTGTGTCTTCTGTACTGAAAGAAAACAATAAAAAGAAAAAACAACAAAAAGAAAAAAAACAACAAACATCTTCCACTGTTTTTTTTTTTATTATTTTTTTTTTTTTTTGGTCCTTGAGCAGGCAAGGCTATTTACTGGTGAAGATGCAAAATATAAACATCTCATATAAATATTTAATACATGTTAACTGCATGTTGGAATGATGGTTATGCCATGATTTATTGTATACCAATGAATAGAAATGCAGAGGTGCAGGGAAGACACCCACTGAAATATCAATTCTATATCCATATTTCAGTTCCAAGAGATTCATACTTCCAAGCATTAAAGCTCAAAGACTTGTCTCGATGAACATCTTTTTATAGTCTCTTCATATTCATGCATGATGTGACTTGAGATGTTGTCAGTCATCTTCATTTATCCTCTGTCTCTGTAATTGTTGTGTGTATTTTACCTGCTTTAAGTCAGTGTACGTTTTCAGAATTTTAATGTGCCCAGGGATAAGGGCTGGGAGCAGCATTAAAGTGATTCAAGGAATGAACACTTTCTGTATTTTGGAAAGTACAGTTTTTCCTGACATTATGTCTACCGACTTTTGTCTACATGATTGCTCCTCTTAGCAGGAGTCCTATTCTTACTGCGGCTGATCGGGTGAATGTAGATAGATGTAGCAAAGGAAGATATTTCAGTGGCAGGCAGCAAGAACAGGGATTTGAGGCTATCTGGTCACTTTAGTTTTGCTGGAACCACTCTCTGACAGAGTCCTGCTGACCTGGAACAGAGATACCAATGGTCAGTAAACCCTCTCCCAACTAGAAAGGGGTGACTGCATCTACACAGCATACTGTAAAGGTCCACCTGGCTCTTTCTATCTCCTGTATTGTGGCTGCAAATTTCTGGGGGGAGTGATAGCTGAGTGGCAAAGCCATCTGAGGCTAGTTTGCAGTGTTTAACAACAGACCTCAGCAGCATGGGACCATCCCCTTGCACGTTTTCACCTCTTGGTGTTGGAGCAGCCCATATTGTACAGGACTATATAGGTGACCCTATGAAATGGTCCAGGACCCTATGAAACAGTCCACATTACACTTACCCAGAGGAGACCCTCCTCCATCTCTGCCTAGGATCATTTTGGATCATTTTTGAATTCCTGTTGCTATAGACACGTATTTTTCAAATATACATAGATCACTATACATTGCCCAAGTCACAGGCGACAGGATTAGAGGAAACGGCCTCAGGTTGCACCAGGGGAGGTTCAGGTTGGATATTATGAAAAATTTTTACACTGAAAGGGTTATCAAGCATTGGAATGGGCTGCCCAGGGAAGTGGTTGAGGCACCATCCCTGGAGGTGTTCAAAAGATGGGTTGACATGGTGCTGGGGGACATGGTTTAGTGATGGGTTTTTTTTGTCAGAGTTAGGTTGATGGTTGAACTAGATGATCTTGAAGGTCCCTGCCAACCTAGATGATTCTATGACTATGCGGTGGTGTTACGCATCTGTGTAAAGCACATGCATGCTGAATCATGGAACAAATGTTCCTTTGAGATTGTATGTACAATCCAGACCTGAATGGATGATATAACCCTTATTTGTTCTCGTGCCATCCATCTCTTTTGAAGGCTTCTGTTGTTAAAATTGAGGTTCAGCAGATCCATTTTCTATGGTCTATGCAGAAAGTGTGGCTGGTCTCTTCATCAAAAGAAGTTATGTGATTGCTGATGGCTGCAAAGGCTCCGCCACCTTCACGCTGTTTTTAGTCCTGGCTTGATCCAAGCCTAAATTTTGCCCTTGAGAATTTCAGATTCAACGCTAGACTTACAACTTACCCATGAATCTTAGTCAAGATTGTTCAGATACAGACGCTTCAAGGTGAGGAGGATGGGGAGTCTACCTCAGCACTATTGCAGAAGTTGAGGATCCTTCTTCTTTCAGACACTTTGCTATTCGGAAGCGTACAACAAATCCCATGCTCATACACAGCTGCTTGAACAGACAGGAGTGGTGACTTTCTAGCATCCAGGACTTGCACAGATAGTAGCTGGTATAGGAATATTTCTTGTTCACAAATACCAGCCAAAACATCGGGTGTTAATCTGTCCCCATGGTGATAAGCATATATTTTCAGACTATAAAAAGCTGTCAAAAAACAAGAACTTGCATGTTAAATATTGTTGAGTATTGAAGTGTGATAGTTTACCATTTCGTTGATGTGGTGATTTTAAATTATTTTTTTTTAATTGTAGGCTGAAAAAGCAGAAGGATTCATCAGACTTCCGGACTTCAGTGTGGACCGAGCAATTGAATGCAAAAAAAAGCAGTAAGTTTATCTCTTGCAGCCAGCTTTGCATGATTTTTACAATGTCGTAGGGAATTGAATCTCAGTAGTGCCTGACAATGAAGCTGTGGGGAGCTCTTCTGTGTTGTATAAATAATGAAATGTTAATTGAGCTACTGAAAGAAAACCATATTGCAAAAATATTTTTGAAAATTCTCTGCCAGATGTGCTCTGTTAGAACTACAAATCAAAAAGTAGATCAGTATGTCAAATGTTTTTGGTTTTTTTTTTTTCTTCTCTTTGTTTACTGATTACGAGTAAGTTGTGTTCTTTCTTAAATACCTTCTCTTAGGTGGGGAGGTCAACAGTGGTGCAAGTAATGCTGCTTCCCTCTGACTCAGGACTATTCTTTAGGCTGCTGTGGGTCAGCTTTGTTTAGCAGGGTACAGATTTTGAAATATTCCCTCCAAACTCCCTATGCAGCACTGACTTCCAGCTGCTTTCTGAGTACACTTCAAAGGTTTGGAGGGGTGTTGCTGCTGTTCAGATTTATAAAGCTCAGCATGGTTTTTATTCTGTCTCTCAAGAGAAAGCCTTGGTTTCTCTGTTCTGCTCTCATGCAGACATTAGCTGTAGGTGTTCCTGAGACTGACTGTGGGCTTGACTTCTCCAAAGAAACAGGACAGCTATTTTGAATATGGGGAGCTCCGTTTTGTTTTCTCAGAGGAAAGGTTGAGTCACATAGTACAGGACCACGAGAAAACTTTGCCCTTCACTTTTCTGCAGCTGTTGGCTCTCAGTGACTGGGAGGAAAACACATGCTCATCACTTATTTAAGGTGGAGTAAGTTGAGAGAACTTTGAGGAGTGACGGAGGGTGCTGGGGCCCAGTCAAATAGCACGTGCTTCCATGGGATAGTCATTCACCTAACGGGGAACAAAAGAGGAAAGCCACACAGTCTCAGGATCAGAGATTATGTTTTAGAAAAAAGAAAAGCTCTGACAAGTCTTACTGATGGCTGTACTAAAGCATAGTGTGAGGCTGAGACCAACAGGTTAAACATTGGTATGTCTGTGGACTACCTCCATTTAATTTGTTTCAAACCTGCCACCTAGTTGCCTCTATGGTGCCTCCTAAAACTTGTCTTGGAAAACACAGTGACAAATCAGTCCCTATTTACCTGCTGCGTGCTGCTTGTGATTTTATTTTATTATATCTCCCTTTTCTCAACCACCAGTTTTCCATGCTGTGGGTCTTAGCCTGATTAATCACTCTCGGAAGCTGTTCCATACCTTGGATCACCCCTGGTGTTCTCTCTGAACATTTTCCAGGTTATGTGAGCTGAGGGAAGCAAAGCTGCACACAGTATTTGAGGTGCGGGCACACAACTGCATTATGTAATAGCATAATGAAGGTCTTTGTTTTATTTTTCATTCTTTCCTTCTTAGTTCCTGTAGTTTATACCTTCTGAATAATGTGTGGCCTAGGAAATGAGCTAAAAATAGCCTAGCATTTTAAGGAAAGAGCTATGTGGATGAATAAGATCATCTGGATTAATATAGTGGAGTGAATAAATATTGTCAATAATTAATTCAGCTATTTTTTCTTTTCTTATGTAAACTAGTTTTCTTCATATCTCTTCCATTTTTCTTTTCTTACAGTGCTATTAAGATCAGCCACCCACAGATCAAGACATTTTATTTTGCGGCAGAAAATGTTCTGGAAATGAACACGTAAGTAGGAGCGACTGGCCATGTTTCATCCTGTCTCATGCCTGAGAACACCCTTTGAAAGTTCATTCTCTCACTGTCAAGCGGTTGTTGACAAAGTTATTCGGGGAATTACTGAGTCTATTTTATTTTCTGGTCATTGCAGAGAAGGAAAATACCATAGAGAAGAACAAATACAAATATTTGTTCACCAATGACAGTTGAAATCAGAATTGCATTATTAGCCTCATTTTGATATTAATCTTCCCAGTATTTGCTGGCATAAATCCCTTTCCATTAGACAGGAGCAAAGGTTTGATAAGTTCATCACCTTGGGAGAAGTGAGGAAAGAAAGGAAAGAGAGAAAAAAACTTACTATAGTTTTGTCCCAGAGCTGATCTAGGACTGAGATATAATTTTGTCTGCTTTCAGAGTAATGTATCAGTTAACAAGGGGGCTTAAAGGGATAGAAAGAACTGTTTCTTTAATGTAAGTAAGCATTTACTTCACTGCCAAACTATGAGGCAGTTAAATTATCTTCGTGACAGATCAGAAATTTTCTTTCCAAAATTGTCCATAAGAACAACAATTAATTCATGCAGTTCTTAAAGCAAGAAGTAAAGATGCATATGAAACTGCCATTTTAGAAACCACCGAGGTATCTGAAATAGATATTATTTGCTATTGATGCAGTTTTGGCTCATTTAGATACATCTCATATTTTTTTACTTTTTTATTTTTCATTTCAGATTGCAGTCAGTTCACAGCGCTACTGCATTAAATGGCTAAATACCAGACACAAAGCAGTGCAATTTAAATGGGAAGAGAGTTCCTATGATAGTCAGGGCAGGATTTTAATCACAGTTCCGCTGGTGACCTTTGTGAGATTCTTCATAGGGCATTGACTGTTCTTTCCCTCTATAAACAGGAAATCTCATACATATTTACCACAATAGAAAAAGATAGGGGTTGAGAGAATGTGTGTAATATTCCAAAAAGGGCAATAGATACCAAATTGTGTGATACTACAATAGTGTACAAATATATATTCATAAACATGTAATCTATAGATGCAGGCAGGTAAATACAGATGGAAAGAATGTGTTGTCTTTTGCAACTTGAAGCTACACAGAGCATACTGGTGGGGAGATGATAACCACACATTTCTGTATTGCTGTGGTTCCTACCAGAGCTTGAGGCAGATGGGCTGAGGATGCCTGGGAATGAGGGACTGCTGGACAGGAATATTTCTGTAGAGATTGTAACCCTGGTTGAAGGAGAAGAGAGGGAAGGATGTGGGGAGAAGGAAAAGGAAAATTAGAGCTAATGGAGGATGTTAGTAAATGCTAACAACCAGTTTGGAGCCCAGCTGGAAATTCTCAGTGTCTTAATGACACTTTTGAAATGTTTAGTCTCATGTGAAATCTATGCAGGTGTCCTAACTCTTTTGCCCCCAGAATGATTTTCTTCAAACTCCACTTCTTGAGTAAATTTCATTTTGGGCTAAAGCTAGGTAGCCTAGTGTTAGAGCAGCTTGCACTATGCTACACTAATACTAATTCCTCACTGATCCAACTGATGATGTTTTCCTTGGCAAAGTATAAAATACATGCATTTAATACATGAAGTACATGCATACTCACGCATATGTCAAAACAGACTAAAAGACATCTGTTCTGTTGGCTGCAGTCCCACAAATACATATGCATGTGAGAGTGATTCCACTGAACTCACTGGGGCATTTGCGTGTGTCGAGTTACTGGTGTGCACAAATGCTTGACAGATCATGACCTTTCATAACTCTTCATGCGTATATATTTATTAAATCAACAGTGGATTTATTAACACAGTCGTTTGCTTCATGAATTTAACATGTATTTGCCACTGTCACACACACGTGAAAAGTACACACGTGCTGGGCTATCTGCATGCATTTACCTGGCCTGTTGCACATGGTCACTGGTGGTCTGTCTGAACCTGTGGTTAAAATGAAGTCCTGTATTTTTAGCAAGCCTTTACTTGTGTTTATATTTTTTTTTCCATTTAAGAAACATTCTGTTACAAGTAGGTGTTAGAAGAAAATCAATGATCCACTCTTATAGAAATGACACTTTGTTTTCTTGAATTATGTGGCTCTAATGCTCAAACTGCAGTCTAAAAATCCTGTTACTTTCACACTGATTTTACTAGCAAATTTCCTATTGCTTCAGTAGAATCAAGATCAGACACAATGTTCTTTCAGAGTTATGAATCTTAATTCCTGCTCTTCATACATTCCCTGTTTAGGCCTTGAGTTTTGATCTGAAAGCCTTAAGCTTTTCAGTTAATTTCTTAAAACTGTGGCCAGCAGGTTGAGGAAGGTGATTCTGCCCCTCTGATCTGCTCTGGTGAGACCCCAGCTGGAGTCATGTGCCCCACTCTGGAGCCCTCAACACAGGAAGGACATGGATCTGTTGGAATGGGTCCAGAGGAGGGCCGTGAAGATGATCAGAGAGCTGGAGCACCTCTCCTATGAGGACAGGCTGAGAGAGCTGGGGTTGTTCAGCCTGGAGAAGAGAAGGCTCCAGGGAGACTTTATAGCAGCCTTCCAATATCTGAAGGGGGCCTTCAGGAGAGATGAGGAGGGACTCTTTATCAGGGAGTGGAGCCATAGGATGAGGGGTAATGGTTTTAAACTGAAAGAGGAGAGATTTAGATTAGGTATTAGAAAGAAATACTTTCCCATGAGGGTGGTGAGGCACTGGAACAGGTTGCCCAGAGAAGCTGTGGCTGACCCCCCCCTGGAGGTGTTCAAGACCAGGCTGGATGGGGCTTTTGAGCAACCTGCTCCAGTGGGAGGTGTCCCTGCCCATGACAGAGGGGTTGGAACTCAATGATCTTTAAGGTCCCTTCCAACCCAACCTTTCCAATGACCATTCTATGATTCTATGACCTACAGGCAAGCACAATATACACAAAAGTATCTCCAGGGATTGTTTCTAGTGCTAGAAAAATGCAGCCACGTAGGAAGAGGAATGAAAAAGACCTGTTAATATCTTAAAGTGACACAGGAAGTGGGACTTAGTAAAAACAAAAGTACATTGAGAGTTAAAGAAAGCAGTATGTAATGGTCCGAAAGTGTTGTTTTAAATGACTTAGATTCTTAGACTGTGCTACAGTAGCTTTACCCAGGGTAGCTGACATCATCTTCTCTGGCCCCTGTGCCTTTTGGCTCCTTTCAGGTAAAAAATGGTACCTCAACAGCAGGACTAAACCACTAACATTGTGTTATAGCACACAAACTTCTCCTTTAGCTTCCACAAATCAACTCCTTGGTCATCAGTGGCACTTTTTTCAGGATCAGGGAAAGATGTCCCAGGCAACTAATCCTACTAACCACGGGGAATATTAATATTCAGGTAACTGGTGCATTTCTACATAATGTTCTAAGAAATAGAAGAAAACTTCAATATTTAGTCTTCAGGTTAATGAAAATGGATGTAGTAACATAGAACACATCTGAAAGGGGCAAAACTCTGTCTGAACAGCATGCAAGTATCCTTAACTCTATATTCCCTCTGTTTCAAACACAGGTGGCTAAGTAAGCTGGGGATGGCTGTAGACCCTCAGGCACCCAATGGGAAGAATGAGGAAGGTATGCTCCTAACGCTGGTTTCAGTGTATAACTACATCATGTTCTTCACAGTTTTTGCTTGGCCAAATTTTTGTTAGCTCTTTCCTTCCTTTTAAATTGTCAACTTGGGTCTGTCTAGCAGCTGAGCTCAGAGGAACCACACTGACACAGCGCAGAGTATTCACGGAAAAAGTAATAATGGTGAGAAATAGTGTCACTGAGGGACACTTAGTGATCTTGTGAGAGATGTGTAACTGCTTCGGTTTGCTGGCTTGCTAAGCCTATCAAGTGTGAAAAAAAAAAAAAAACCCATCAAACAGCTGTGTTAATCTGGGTGTTGAGTTGGTAAGGTATATTACAGGAGTCATGATATGGCCCAGGAGTTTGCTAGCTTGGGAACATCTTTTAGAGTATTGGTACCCAGTGATTTTTTTAGAACTGCTCAGATTGTGAAGGAGGTGGAGGCATGGAGAAGAAACTGGTATTTGGCTATTTGTAGTAGTATGAACACTTAGGTGATGCAGCCTGTTTTGTCTGAGCACTGAAATGCACCTCTCTGCATCCCTTCTGCTGTTTGCCAGGATAAGGTTGTGGTTTATGACCAGACTTTGGACATGTAGGACCATTATTAATTAGCCTGATGTGGCTGTATTTATACTCTGGCTCCATTTATGCTCTGCTGTTAGAAGCAGCTTTGGGGCTGGTAAACATAGGTACCACTGATTCTGGAGGTTCAGCAGGTGTCATCAATGTCTATGTTTTCAGCTCATGGTTCCTCTTTATTTCTTGTCAGAAAACTTGTTAATTTTCATACCCCCAAATGCCTCCAAAATGCCTGTTAGTTTTGAACCTAATTTTGGATCAAAACAGTCTGAGATAATTCGGATAAAGGGCTATACTGAGTATTGGGCTGTGCAACAAGTACTGCACCATAATTGTGCTTGGGAAGGAAGTGTCCAAACATGTTGTCCATGTTTTCACAAAGGAGGAGTTTGTTGGAAGGTGAGGATGGTCAAAATTCTAGACATGAAAACAAATTCTTTTTTTAAAATCATCAAAATATGTTGTATTGATTGTGTTGCCTGAGTCAAGAATTATAAAACAATTCAAAATGAGTCAGCCCACTAATCTTAATTTATAAAATTACAAAGTTACAAAATAATCCACTCAATAACCTCTACAGCAGGTTATCTAGTTACCCTGTAACAAACATAACATAGCCAATTTTTCTTCAGCTTTTGAAGCTGGTGGCCCATTTCCCCTTCAGAAGAAGCACTCTGATTCTGGTGTCAAACACCTCTTCGTTTTTCCACGTGTGTTTTGCCACAGGTGCTCCAGCAGCTCCCTTGAGCTGGGGTTCAGCCCCCCACCAATGAGCCTGGGTGGACGTGCCCTTGCAGAGAGGCATTGCTATGCCTCAGAAAAATGCTGTCATTGCCCACAGTCACTTCCGTTCCTGCTGATCTGGTCCTCCCCTCTGTGTCACACACCATAACTCTTCAGGAAGGTCTTGGCTCTTGTTATGGCAGTTCTTGTGTATTCGTGTACTTTCTATGCATTTTAACACCACCACCACCACCCCCTTTGCCTATTTAGTGTATCAGAAACAGCTGTTGATTCTTTTTCAGTTCTGTGTGCCTAAAAGGGGACCTGTAGAAACAATAAGGTCTTTAATAAAAGTTATTCAAGAAGGCATTAATGGAGCCTTACAATTTGATATAGCCTTTTTGCAGCCAGTCTCAGTCCTTTATGGTAAGCACATATTTCCAGTAAACAGAATAGCAGCTACACGGTTAGAAACCTCTATAGTTCTGCAAACAGTTCAAGGAGAAAAAGTAATGAATCTTTTAAAGTTCTGTTTTGTTAACAACTTAGAAATTTCTCTCTCGTGTATAAAATTCTCCCTTAAAACTTTGTTCCCCTCACACTGGGCTTATTAAACCCCCCCCACCCATGACATGCATAAAAGGAAAGACTGTGGGGCTTAATTTAGTTAAAGGATGAGATAGTCACAGGTGATTTCCCAGGGACTGTGCTAACACACTGCTTTCTGGTGGTGTGAACCCGTGAAGTCCAGCTCTTACAAAGTACTCCCAGAGCACAAACAACCCTCACCCGCTTGGGGAGAGAGCCGGAGAGGCAGCGCAGAGCCCTGGGTCCATTGGGGATGGTACTGGTGGCCTCGGCTCTTATCACACTCAGCACTCGCTCACGTTGTCCTCATTAAGCTCCGACTATGTCTTTGCAACCTTTCATTTCCCCAGCTCAGGCGAGTGGGGGTGAGGGCTGTCACCCTTCACTCGTGATGCAGGGCAGGATGCAAGCACTTGCCGCTACGGAGGCTGGACATGAAAGGATGGTAGATTTAGCTGAGGGAGGTAATCTTGCCCAGTGGTTACAGCCAGGCCCTGGGAATAGGAACCAGGAACTTACTGCCTCCCCTTTTCCGTGTCTCACTTTAACAATGATTATCACTTCAGTAATTCCGCTTCTAAAAATCGCCCAAGAAAATGCTTTCACCTGCTGTATTGGTAGTTGAAAGAAATAACAACATGACTGCTGCTCTTCCACATGTCAATAGATACTGAGCTTGCTTTTTATTAATAAAAAATAATAAAAAATGAGTGGGGTGTATAGTCCTAGAGTACAGTGTTTACTTTTAGTACTAGCTCTGCACATGCACTGCATGGTGTCCCTGTGCGAGTTACCATGTGGTGACAGAAAGCTCTCGTGATGCTGCTCTATGGTTTCCAAAGCCCCATGTGAGCAATCTCAATCTGTTTCTCCAAAATTCCAGCCAAAACACCAATGCTCTAGGAAAACTTACTGCTTACAGAGATTAAGGGACAGCATCTGCTACTTGGGACAGGTCTCTCTAACATACTACAAATGGTACAGCCTTTCCTTTAGAGGCTGCAAAAGGAGGAAAAAAACACACCCCAGACCTATTTGTGAAGTTATCTAGAGCAATGCCACCTAGTGTTTCCTGCCATAACAAGTTAGCAATTTTTTGGACTTAAAAAAAAGAAAATGTGTTGTTATGAAGTAGTGTAGCATTACCACAAATGGGTCAATTTTTACTGCAGGAGACACTGACTTGTTACAGTGTGGTTCCTCAGCCCAGAACATCCTACTTGGTGCTTTTTGGCTATCACAGTGCTTCAGGGAATAAATGAGTTTTGGTCTAACACTTTGATTTTGCTCATTTCCCATGTCTGCTTCAGAATGCTACAGCGAAAGTGAACACGATGATCCAGAAATAACCGACACACCACCTCCCCCCTACACAGTCCAGCCACCTCCGCCTTCGGTAAGTAATTAGCTTGCTTCTAGTTGCTAACCACTTGGCACAAAACTTTCTCGAGGTGGTGGACCTTTGAGAAATAACCTAAAAGAGCAGCTGGAAATGTTCACCCTGTGTGCCTGTGAAATGAGGATGCTCTGACAGCACCTGCCCCGTGCTGGGAGCTTGCACTGCAAAGAACTGATCCCTCCAATAGAGGTAGATTTATTGTGCTGGAGAAAGGGAAGTGTCACTCTACTTTGTAGACATGCTGTAACACACTGCTATAACCCTGTTTTTCATACTATTCTTTTTTAAAAAAAAAATTCTTTCTTTTTGTGACACTGGTAGCATCATCCAACAGATTTGTATTTAATTGTTTGTTTGGGCTTTTCTTAAGACTGCTGAATTTGAAGCTGGTTTTGGAGCAGTGAAGAAAAGTGAAGGGCCTCTTCTTACAGTGATAAAACCAGTTCTTTTCTTCTACCTGTGAAAAATAGACTATAAAATTTGAAAATAAGCATGCTTCCAAAATCCATACCATTTTTTTCTCTTGCTGTAGAGTATTTGTCCAGAATATTCCTTCCTGCCTCGCTTCATTTCATAAATTAGAATAAGCACTATGCACCCTCATGTATCTAATTAAATTGACTTGCCTAATTATTAGGCACTTATCGCACTATTAATCTTGTTTCTATATTGTTGTTTCTCTCAGTGATCTCATCTCCCTTTACATGTGCTTTAAGATATGAGGTTTACTTAATTCTGTGTTTAGAAATGAGTAATCTGGTTTGGGATGGTAATTCAGCTGAAAAAAGGAAGCCTGAGTTTAAGCTTTTCCCTTCCCCAGCTGAAAGTTAACATCGAGGGGTACGGAGTAACATACCTAGTACTGAATCATTTCATTGCATCTCATGGAAGAGAAGTGTCTGCTGCCTCGTTGGTGTGGTACAGGTTCCTATATGGCACATTGAAATGGCAATCCAGTAGCTGGGGTGGGCACCAAGGTGGCAAAGCAGGAACAAATTTGAAATACACAGATGAGCTGGAGAAGCTTGCACGGTCACAGGCAATAAGAAAAGGAGATTTCATGCCCAGGATTGCCTGGCTGGCAATCTTTAATTAGCACACATAAAGCTGGGAGCATATGTCACACTGTCACCCACTTGCCCCCTTCTGTTTCAGTCAGATAAGTCAGCCTTCACTTCCGCTCCTGACACAGTTGTGTAATGTTAATCACTGCAAAACAATCCCCCTGGCACTCGGGGGTGCGTGCTGTGCACCCCTGTGTAAAACGTGATTCTTTATGGCCTGTATTAACTGGAAGTTAAATGTGGCTGAGTGGCTATAAATATCGGAGAAAATAGGAACCTTGGCAATATGTCTCCAAGAGTTATTCTGGGCCAAGGGCTGATAATGAAGCCTCTTGAATGTTATTCCTCAGTGGTTTGTGTTTAAGAGGCTGTAGATGTCTTTTTCGTCTGTTCACCTCCGAGTGAATGCCTGCATTTTTCAAGATGATGAGTTTTAAACAGGTGCTGTTTTTTAGTTTTCTGTTTTTCTGGCTTCCGGCTGCTTGACAGTCTGTTGCTGCAGAGGCCATCTCCGGTTGTCTCCTTCCCATATGTTCTTCTTGAGTGCTGGCCTCCACGTTTTGGCAGGGGACATGTGGGAGGCAGGCAATGTGCAGGTGCTGAGGGGTCCTGCTTCCTCAGCCTTTCTCTTTAGGGCTATCTTCCCTCCATCCTTTACCTCTCTCAGCCGACTTCTCTTCATCCCCAGTTTAAAATCCCTTCCCCCACGGACAAAGATGAGTATCTCCTGGGCAAAGCTGTCATCTTTTCACCCTAGAAGTGGCCACTGGAATAAGTTTCAGCTGCCATGTGTGTGCCCTGTGCTCAGCTTGCTTATGTGGTGGGTAGGAACAGTTAGGTAGCAACGCAGCTGAGTATGACTGCAAGTCAGAGTCTTCTTTTAAATATTCAATTTAATGCCCCTTTCCCTCCTGGATGGGTAGAAGGATTGAGAAAGCACAGATTCTGCTGGAAAGCCAATTCTAGGAGTGGAGCTCTTAGTCGTTTCAGGGAAGACTGGTTAAACATTGCTTGCTGCCCGTTTATTCACTGTGGAATTTTTGAGCCAAGCTGTGAGATCCCAAACGTGATGGATCTGGGCTGATACTCTGTGGGCACGCCACTTTTTGGAAGGCCTGCTTGCGTCTTTTCAAATTGCTACTGGATGAGGGACTCATCCTGGAAAACCAGCCCAGCATCAAGAATTCCACAGGCATTAACTGGGGTTCCTTTCTTTTTGTTATTTTTGTATTTTTTTAAAGTTGCACTTCTTTCTCCCAAGTGCCAAAGAGGTTTTGCAAAATAGGTATTAGGAGCTATGGACATTTTGGAAAATCAAACTTGGAAAGGCTTCTGAACTTGAGATCAACTCCAGACTGAAAACTATTAGTCTGGAAAGTAATAGCCACCCAGGTACAGCCTCTGTTATGTGTTAGAGCAGCAAACATTTCACTGTACTTCTAGCACAAAGTTTTCATTTGTTGTTCAGTTCTCTGCTGACTCAATACATTTTAAAACTTGAAAAAGAAAACAAGTACTGATCATAAGCTTTCCATGTTTATTCATGTTTTTGGGTACTGTGGAAGAAAAAAGCAAGTGAGGAACAAGTAAATTTTAACATCTGTAGGACAAAAGTTAAACTGACCATCTGCATTAATTTCTCCACACGTGAATGGATTTACAGTTCAAAAAGCAGCAGCTTTGTTGAGACAATAGATTGCAGCAGTCCCAAAAGAGCAGTTGAGGTGTTTCATGGTGATAATTTTTCTCTAAAAAATGTCTAGAGACTCATTGATCTCCTGTGGAATCCTTATGATCTGCTGGCTCAAGTATCTGCTTTTTAAAATGTCCCCAAATGGAGATTTATTATTATATGGATGATTGCAAAACTTCCAAAGGAACCACTTGAGTAAGTTAGGTAAACGTTTGTCATGCCAAATAAAAAAACTCCACAACACATATGTAGAGAAGGAGAAACACATTCTGGCAGTCACCTTTGTTCTCACCCACATTTTCTTTATTTAACACACAATGAAAATGAAAACAAAAATATATTCCACTCAGCGAGGTGCAGTTTTCATTTCAGTGGCACTTTCTTTTGCATGGAAAAGTGCCAGAAAAGTAGAGGTGAGATCTAACATCTTCCTTTCCTGCCTTTGAACAATTGAAATTGGACCATGTGAGCAAGGGCTTTTACTGTTTGGTGGTTCTGCTTGGCTGTACAAATGCTTTAACAATTTGTCTTTGCATAGGAGCTCTAAGATGAAATGCTTCAGGTCACCTGTGTTCCCAAGGGGTTTTTTGTCACTCATACATGTAGTTTATGAGAGCATCTCCTTGTCCTTTGCTTTAGGATGCATTTGTGAAGGTTTCCTTTCAAAAAACAAAAATGCACCTGAAACACAATGTTGTAATTCTCATAATAGGAACATGAATTAAGTCTAGTGTCACAGTGTTTGGGACAGTGTTGGAGGAATGGCTTTGAAAATCTACAAAAGTGAAGAAAGTGCTACAAACAAACAGTGACCCAAAATATGATAATGGTCCCCCTTATCCTCTGAATTGATTAGTAACTACATGATATAGCTCAATTAGAAGCACGGGAAGGCAAATCAACTTTGCTTTTTTTAATGTAAAAAGGAAGTAGTATACATTACAGCAACACTGAATTGCAGTTTATATATCATGATCGAAAAAATTTTCACTCTTGGTTTCATTTATATTGAATGCATCTTATTTCTAGTTTACCAGGTTATAAATAAGTGTTCCACGTTAGTCCCTTTATTGTGTTTGCAGGTTGTCCGGGTTTCCCTAGCAACACCTCAGTAATTTTCAGTACTTCCAGCTTAGTTATCATCTGTTTTAATCCTTACACAGATTTATTCTACATATGTTTTGAGAACATAAACTTGCCAGAATTGTGGTCCGTCAAGTCTGGTATTCTGCTTCTGGCATCGGCCAGTAGGAAATGATTTGCAGAAGGAGTAAATTTCTGCCATAGCAGATACAGGAAATCTGGCATTCATATCATGATGGTCACATCATGATTTCTGATAGTTTCTCCTAAAAGTTTCACATAAGCTTTGTCTTCCATTGTCTTTCATTACTTTATTTATTATTGTCAATTAATCCTCTTCTGGGCATTTTAATATATATTTGTGTGTTTGTGTATGTATTACTTGTGTATTTGACTCTCTTGGCTCATCTTTTCAGTGGTGTTTAATGGCCAAGAAGCAGAACTAGTGCTAGTTCTTCTTGTGTGAGTTGCTTTTGGTGATTGGATAATAGTACAACTCAAGCAATGTAAAACCTTACAGTAGAGAAAAAACTGGGCATCTATTTTCTTGTTTGGGAAGATAAATACTTTTCAAAACTTTGTTCTTTTTCTCAACCTTTCTTTACATGGAATTGTGCATCCATCATACCCTCTCACATTCAACTCCGAGCTCCTCATGATGACTGTTAGATGTCTCTGAGACCTCTCTGGTTGTATGTGCTCTTGTTAAGGTAGGGTAACAAGTGTACTACGGAGGGCCTTAGGATATCTTACTAATTTCTGATGTGTTTCTAGTGAAGTTTGGGTCTTTTTCCAGATTCATGTGCTGAAGGATGAGTCTTAGCAGGTGAATGACCAGCCCAAATCTTGTAGCACTCCCTTTTTCCTGCCCTCCACCCCATGACTGTCTGTTTTTTCTTTCCATCATTAACTTGCCATCATATTACTTGTCAGTCTTCTTACCTTGGTGAATGATTAGTCCCTTGAATGGACAAGGTAAAATTTTTTTTTTTTTCTGAGAAGGTCAAGGTACTTCAGTACTTGGGCCCATTTCTGCCTATCTGTGGTTATGTCATTAGTGGATTTATGGAGTGCTTCAAGACAACTTCATGTTCAATGGATAATTCGGAGTTTCTCTGCTGCACTCTTGATTAGACCAATAAAGTGTAGAAAAAGTAAAGAGGAAACGTGAGTGTGAGACCTAGCATGGAAGCTTACATTCAATACAATATTTTTCCTTGATTTTTTGTTTTTAGGCATTGTCAGATTTTTGTCTGGTTTACTTCTGGTTTCCTTGTGCTTTAATTTCTGAAGTTACTGCTCTGTAGGAGATTGGCTGCCATATCTCAGACTTGTTTGCATGGATAATTAATCAGATTCTATAAGGTTTTTGTGAATTGGCATTTCAGCTGCATATCCATAACATATAGAACCTAGGAAGAGGAATAACTTGCAAATAATTTTTCTTTTTTTCTCCCCTCGCCTGACTCCCACCCTGTTTCTGGAAAGCAGGATCAGCAGAAGTCTTCTTTCACCTCGACTCTGTCAAGTGAAGCATCCTGTTCTCTCTCCTCTCCTGAAAGCACTTTCAACTCTCAAGAGTCGTCTTCTTCCTTGACATCCAAAGTGGTTTATTCCGAGAGACAGTCCTGGCTTGACCTGGTTAATAGCTCTGCCACAGAAGAGGGTGATCCACCTTTAACGTTCTGCGTACAGATTCATTCTGATGAGCTGCCAGAAGCAGACTGTGGAGAAGCGGCAGAAAGCCAGGAGGTCCAACTTTCCAAACCCAATGGTGGATCCCAAAACTCTTTTTTAGGTCTGGATACACATTGTCTAGCAGTGCCAGATGCAACGGGACAGAGATCACTAGCCAAAGGTGAGCTAATGAGAGAGGAGATTTTTGTGTGCAGAGTCATACAATGTGGGAGTTCAGGGGTTTTCCTCACCTTCCTTTCCCCTTCCTTCATTTTTGTTCTTCACTGAAGAGTTTTTCCAGTGGCACATAATTTTTAACAAACATTTGGTTTGTTGCACATTAAATATATAACTTAGTATCTAATTGGTGAGTAACTTTACAGCTTTTCTCAAGTTTTACCTATTTCTTAGAATCATAGCCTCCTTATAAAATCCTAACACAAGCATATTTTTATAGCTTCCTTTATTTTAATAGAGCTGTTTTTCATTAGGTAAGACTGAATCAAAATTTTAAGAAAGAGTGTCACAGAACTGACCCCTTAAGCAAAAATAGCGGTGAATGTGGGGATAGGTCAATCCAACTTTAAAAATAAAACCAGTTGCATGTACTTCAAGTACATGTTCCCTATTTGTTTAAGGAGCTTTGTTGTAATCAAGGGGAAACAACTACAATCTTGAATCAGCATGTCCATTAGGACTGGATTTTGTTTAAGCAAACAGGTATCTGCATAGCTATTCTCTTACCAAAATGTACTGCTAAATGAAAAAGGTGGCTCAGTTCCAGAATTTGGTCATTGTTACTGTTAATAGCTCTCCTGCCATAGTGGGGTGATGTGTCTTACCTTTTGAGCAAAGCTTCTTCTTCCTGCATTAAAAGCAGATGAAGCATAAGAGATGCTGCCTAGAGAGTTAACACATAAGGAAGCAACGATGTTCTTGTGCATCAGTTCTACCTGTGATTCTAAATCCTTGTAAAGATTTGAAGAGAGCACTTTGCTGCTGTGGAAGAGCAGTGTTGTCACAGTACAATGCAAAACAAGGGTGCAGCCAAAAGCTTAGGCTGGAGGTCACACAAAGGTGGAAAGAGACAGCACTGGACTCATTTGGAACTTAGGGTATTTCTCTGCAGGTGAGCTTGGCACTGATTGAAAAATCACAGTACAAGGCACTTTAGTTACATTGTCAGTCTCCTAATTGTTTTACAAATATCAACAGTTAGCACCCCTTTAGTTTGTCATGTGTTTTTCTGATTTTACAAAACAAACAAACAAGAAAAAGTGCTCTGGTTTTACAAGCAGTGAAAAGGCTGGGGCTGGCAGAAATGTGGTCCCTAATGAAAATGTCACAAAGACATGGTAAATACATTGTCTTCTGTAATTTCACTTTCTCGGTTACGTTTGGCTAAGCAATGCCTTTGGGAAAAATTATTAGGTACATTGAGGTGGATTGTTGGAGTGTAGGTCACACATGGTATGGTGGCTTACAGGTCCTCTTAGGCAAGATTCACTCGTTGCTCTTCAGAAATCTAAACTTTTGCTTAGAATGTGTTACTCTGGTATTGTCAGCAGTCCTGCAATAATGCACAGGTTAATGCTTTCCATTATAACTGTATATATCTTTTGTGGATGATCATAGAATTAAGCATGACACATAATAATTTAAGGCATAGTTTAATAGGTTTCATTATCCTAACCAATAGTTTAATAGGTTTCATTATCCTAACCAATAAAAATCGAATTAAAATATAAATTAAGGCACAGTTCGGGTATATTCCTGTCGTTTGTAAGGTGGTTTAATTTTCCCAAAAATATTCCTGGGGAAACGGGTCTAGTGGGAGGTGTCCCTGCCCATGGCAGGGGGGTTGAAACTCAATGATCTTTAAGGTCCTTTCCAACCCAAACCATTCTATGATTCTATGAAATGAATTCTTCCGTTGCTCACTACTTAGCTGATGGCCAACCCTGATCTCAGAACACTTCCATCCTAACCACACCAGTGATCTCTGACGGAATTCCAGAAATAGATCATTTCAATGAGACAGTCTCTATGGAAACTGTATAACCTCACTGGTTACTGTCTGCATCATAACCCGTTGTTGAGCAAGTGAGACGTACACCAAACACACATTTTTCTTTCTTTTATCAGTCTGCATATTATGGGGGTGTGATGGAGAGTGTTGGCATGTGGGGCCATCCCCCACAATGGCCACTGAAAAAAAGAAATGAAATAATTTGCAAGGGGATTAGTTAAACTACTTCAGTTTGAGCATGAGGTAGGGAAAAAAAAAAAAAAAAGAAAAGAATTAATGTAAAAATAACAATTTGGTTCCAAATGAAATTTATCAAAAAGGATGCAATTCTGGTTCTATAGCCCCAAGAATTTCCCCCTCCAGCTAGTTGATAAGGATGTGCACAAATACTGTGAGATGAATTCAAATTGTGAGCTAAAAGCTAGCTGCAAAACCTCACGATTTACAATAACTAGTAAGAAAACCCTTGTTATCTGGTGTGAAACAAGAATGCATCCCTCAGTGCAGACTGTATTATTTGCTTTACAATGCATCTGAACAGCGCATTTCTGACAGCTCGTCATGTTTCAGAGTAAAGAGACTGCGTCTGGGAGACGACAGGTCTGTCTTGCATTGGCATTTGTCCTGAAAGCACATGTCCCATGTGCTTAAAGCTGGCCCTCCTGTTATCAGAACAGCTATGGGGTCTTTGAACCCACTCCCCACAGAGCCTTCCTGTGTGTCTGTGCTCTCTCCTTCTCCTTGTGAGGAGAGAAAAAACCAGTCACACATTCTGCTGTGTGGCTGCATTCTGCTGACTAAAACCCCATGAGGAATTTTTGGTTGTAGCTGATAGCAGCCTGGAGCTGAGGGGAAAGTTTTCAAGAAACTACAAATTCAACTAAATGAGCATGGCTTCTTTATTTATTTATTTATTTAGTATTTTATGAAATCTGCTAAGCAACTGTAAGTGCCTGGTGTAAGGGCCTGAGCTGTACCATATGATACATTTAACAACTTTTCCAGCCACTCTTTGTGATGTTAGGACCATTCTCAGCCTTAATTCTCAGTGCCAATTACTGGGGAGAAGTTACATACAAGAGGGTAATGCAAAGGTACCAAACCTAAGAGTTTAACAGTTTTCTCTTCTAGAAGGAGGTCAGCATTAGGTTTCCATTTATTTTGCGGGAATATTTAATGCTTCTGTGTTGTAGCTTTGCCACTTGCACAGTGAAAAAGGGTTCAAAGCTGCCTGTGACACAAAGAAACTGAAAGGTAAACAAGAAACAGTCAAGAATACAAACAACTCTCCGACTACGTGCTCTGTCTCCAGGAGCTGGCCTTGCCTGGGGTGGCCAGACATGCTCTGCAGCCAAACCCCATCCTTTGTGTTTCTTCTGGCAACTGTTGGAACAAAAAGTATCTGAATATGACCCACTACTGCCATCATCAAAAACTATGATAACAAAAGGAAGCCACAGAAACCGAGAGTTGCTGTAAGAATGCAGGAATGTGCGTTTGCACTTATTTAGGGATCTTCTACTATAGAAATAACATCCTTCTTCCTTGCTTTTTCTGGGGGTTTTATGATCACGTGAAGTTAATGAGTCTTGGCAAGGAATTCTTATGGTACCACTTCTGGTTTATTTATTTTACCTTAGCTCACAGAAGCTGGGAGAAGATCTGATGTGTACTGATATTGTGAAAAACCTGGAAAGCCTTTCACACACCACTTGGGTTTTATCTGGGTTGGTTTTGTGGGACGGAGTCGGTTCAATAGGAGTTGGATGCAGTCAACTCCTTCTTTTCTCAGAACTGGTATCCTCTTCCCTCTGGAGTCTGCCTGTGCCAGTAATAGCCAGAACAGATCCTCTGGTGTGCTCTGGCCCCTTTGTTCCTTCTACAGAAGTTACAGAAAATGGCTAGATTGTGGCTGAGACTAGCCAAGAAATACGTCTAGGGTGAGAACAACTGTGTAGAGAAACAACTGTGATGTTACTCATCAAAAAGGCTTTAGCAATCACTGTGAAAGCTATGGTGTTACAGTTTTCTGAACTCTCTGAAAAAGAGATACTTACCTGTATTTTTTTCCAGTTCAGTCACAGTTTGTTAAAATGGCATCCCTCACTGCTGAGTCCACTATACTGTTATAGTCAAAAGCATCTTACTGTTGGTGGTAACCGATTTTTCCTGTTATTTTCTCCCAATGTTGCCTACCTTTAGTTCTGCATTTGTCAGTAAGGAGTTTGCCTAAGCCATGCCCCCCTAATTCAAATATTTCCTGCCTTCTGTTCTGGAGTTTTGTGGAAAATGTGATTTCCTTGAGGTGTTATCATATTCCCCTTAAAAAATCTACTACTGCTGTGGAGAGTGGATGGGTGTGGGTGGTGTGTGTAGGTAGGTAAGTACGGGCAGAAGCCGTTTATGATTTTTATTTCTCTCTCCAGCCTGGGTCTATATGTTGTCCCATTGGCATCAATGGTTTTAGCAGAATCAGAAATAAGGGTGTTGGCACAGCCACTAGAAGCTCATAAGACCAGTGAAGACAGGAGGAAGAAGCAGGTTTTTTTTTTCTCCTGGGATAAGAACACAGTTGGAGAGCTGTGAAATCTCAGTTAGAGAATGGGAGAACAAGTATTTACATTTCAGCTTAGAGTTTGTAAGATATGTTCTGTTGGAGGCCATTTTCAATGCAAAATGCTCTTTTTGCCAGGCATTGCCAATTTCTAAAGCTTTACTGCTGGGAAACAATTAGCTTGATTTTTCACATCTGCTTTTTGGAAAGTTCTGGAAAATTTCACTTTTGTAGGCTTAAAGAACATTAAAGTTGAGATTTCAGGCAGGCTCCTGTATTGCCTCTGCAAGGTGGGGAGTCTCAATGCCTTAATGTCTCCCACCTGTGGCAAGTTGGCTGACAGGACGGTGGAAGCTGAAAACTGAGGAGGTGAGGAGCTGGCGTGTTGAACCTCTGGCAGCTCCCCCGTGTCTGTGATATCTCCTATTAGTTAGATGGAAAATCCAGATAAGTGGCATCAAGCCACAAAATTGTGTTTTACTTCTCCTGAAAGATTTTGTCAGAAGTTCTGACTTGCCTGAAATATTACTTTAGTTTCCTCGCCCCAACCGAAGGTCTCTTTCTCTTGAATGTTCAGATAGCTCAGGTCACGACTTCCCTTTTCCTTGGGTTAGCACTGGTTCTTTTCCACTGTCCCCACTGTGGGGACTGACAAAGCTAAGAGCTGTACAATACAATATAATTTTTCCAGAAGTGCTA
This sequence comes from Calidris pugnax, assembly GCF_001431845.1. Lineage (NCBI taxonomy): Eukaryota > Metazoa > Chordata > Aves > Charadriiformes > Scolopacidae > Calidris > Calidris pugnax. The sequence continues at coordinate 38,204,717 of NW_015090922.1, read as the reverse complement.
TGAAGCTTTTAGCAGACTGCAAGGCTTGTGAATGAAGTGCATTATGCAGGAGCCCAGGAAGACTGATTCTTCCAGTGGCATCACTCAACAGAATTGCTTATAGTTAATACTGCCAGGGGAAGGGAAAAAGTACACAAAGCATGTGTTCCCCTGTGTGCATGTACACGCTCATAAATGCACACAGTATGTAATATCCTTCCACTGTTGCTGTTTGTTTCTTACCACTAATCCTACAGTAGCTCCTGGGAGAAAAATGAATGTATTTTATCTTTAAAATAGGATGAGATAAAGAAGTGCTGCAGTAGAATTTCAGTTTCCTAACTTGCATGCCTGAGATAGAAAGTGCTTAGCTTGAAGAGTACTGGCGGAAGAGATAACTTGCATTATTATATTTTGAATGTGCCTGATGTTAGCTGTGTGACCCGGCTGGAAAGACTCACGTCAGAGCACTGCTTAGTGGGGCCCAAACTATCCATGTTATTAAGAATTTTTGTCAGTGGGATATAGCCATCGTTATAAACCTTCTGAGGTTAGCAAAGCTCAGAGAAGGGGTGGTACATTTATCTTTGAGAAGCCGACCCAGACAATCTGTTCATTTTTACACCAGTGTTTGAGTACTTTGTGTTTTTTGCATAGATTTTTATTTTGTGATGCAAAGCAAATATTTTGTGACAATTCAGTGGTATCGTCTAAATAGCCCAGGTTTCACAAGACTCATCCAAGTCTGAAGCCTAAAAATGTAGAACTGGCAAATGACTGTGCTTCTATTAAAGACTTTGTCATCTGCAGGTCAGTGTTCTGACTCCAGGTGCAAGGGAATTTAGCAATACAAAGTTCTGGGAAAGTGTGCTGTGAATGTTTGAATCCAGAGGAAAAAGTCCAGTCTGTGCTTAAGCCTTGAGTCATGTTGCTTTACATCTATTATCCAACCCTATTTGGATGTTTTGTGGGGAAAAAGTTCCTCATTTACTTTTGTGGCATCAAGAGGCTTGTGAAATATAGGAGAAATATATTTTCTTATCAGAGATCATTGTCTTGTTAATTAATTGTAGAAATAATACCTCTCCCCTTCCCGCATGAACTCTCCCCCTCAGATTTATAGCGTCAATTTGGTGTGTTCAGTGGCAGCTTCAGGCCTGTGACAGATGGGCTTTTGCTTTCTGAGCTTGGCTCAGGGGAACTCAGGACTTTGAAGGTAAAAGTCCAGATAGATACCAGTCTGACCTCAATTCATAGACCTACTCTTTGTCAACAGAAACAGTATCTGTTTCTATAGGAAAGCACAATATTATGACAATATTAACTGTTTTATGTTATAACTGTTGTAGGAGAAGTTCACTGTTCATCGGTGTAAAGAAAGATGGAGACAAAACTACTGTATGACTCATGCCTGGCTCTACACAGATTGTAGTTTTCATTCGCCCTTGTTTTCCAGCTGTTTCCTGAAATCCCATTTAGTTGCTTCACTGTCACTCCCTTGATCCACCCGATCTAAAAAATCTAGCACATTCCCTTCCCTCTGAAATTGCCTGACCCTGATCAGTCCTTTGGGGGTGGGAGTGGTGGAAGAATAAGCAATGGGAGAGGAGTTGGAGGTTGCAAACTTGAAAGAATGCAAGAGTTGAGTGCACGTTGCTGGTCAAGTACATTGTTTGGGAGCCCTTTGCTGGGCTTTTATGACCTCGGCTTCCTTTTTTTTTCCTGTGCCAAGTACTTCTGTCCTCCTTACCTTCATCAACAAACGCACAGAAGATACCAGAGTACTAAGCATGAGAGAAGGTGTTTTTTCTCATGCTTGCTGTTTTGTAAACCATTTAGGACACTGAGAATCTGCACAAATTATTCTCAAAAAATATCAGGAGCAGTGATCTTCTGAACTCCACGGCTTGACTATTTTTTAAAGTTTCTGGACAGGATCAATGCAATTTTTTTTTTTCTTTTTTATATGCTCTTTCTTGGATATCTGATAAAGATCAATTTATCTGTCAATACTGTGTACAGTCCTGGTGGGTGATGTCGAGAGTAGAGCTGAGGCAGTCCTGTGCAGGAGCTGGCTAATGAAACAAACAGCTGTTTCATCCCAAGAAAGTAGGCAGGAAGCTAGTTATAATTACGAGCCTCATGGCATGGGCTGACGGTTTTCAGGAAATACTACTGCCGTGTATTATGCCTTACACTTGCATTTTTTTCTGTTTACTGCAGCTTATTAAATATACAACAGTTCTCCTTTTCCTCCCGCAGCACAGTACCAAAGTTGGAAGCTATATTTAGTTCTTGTCAAGTTACAGCAGGCTTTTTATAATCGCATAGCAGTGAAAAAAAGGCCAGCAACACAGTGAAGGCAAATATTTGTAGCATATCATAAACCTTTCTTGTAACCTAAATATTTAGAAAGAACAGGGGTGTAGGAGGATGCTGTACTTTTTAAAACGTGGGAAAGATAAGGAGCAGCCTCCTAAGAGTGCTGACATGTTGGAGAAGTCTTTTTGCTGTGCCATGGGTGAGCAAAAGGACTTCTTCCTTCCATTCAGAACATGTTTGCTGTCTGATGATGGTTTAGAAAAGTCAATGTCTAACTTTTTGTTAAAAGAAAAGAATGACCAACCAGTTCAACCAGCACATGGAGTGCTGCAGTGGACAAGAATGACCACTGTCATCCCTAGTGAAATAAAAATAAATGTTATCCCAGTGGATCTTTAGGGACTCATTAGTACCCTGAAAACACCAAGAACTTTAAGATTTTCCTTTAGCAAACACTCAAGTAGAAAAGCTTGCAGTATGGACTGAGGGACAAGTAATGAGTTGTGCCATCTGTTGCTGAAAATGGTCTACTGCCAAAATACCCCTATATATGCGTGGTACATTCTTAGTTTCTGACTGCTCTTTTTAAAGTTATTTTATTCTGAAAAATGTCTTTTATTTCTATCTTATTTTATGCTATTTCATTCTCTGCTGTTGGCTAGTTTTTCCTTTCACGTTCTCTGTTATGGATGATGGTGGTGCAACTTAGGAGACATCATATATATCATAATTCAGGTGGAGATAATCAGGGCTTTGTTCGTAAGGCACCACAAGAAAATTCTGTGCTGTAATCTGTGAAACTCATGAGTTAAACATGAAGTGTCCCAAGGATTTCTGCTTTAATCTGTTTTCTGAGGACCTTCTGTTGGGGCCCCTGAAACGTTCCTATATTTCAGTTTATTGCTCAAATTTTTTTCAACTGTAGTTTCAATAATTACTGACCTGAATTGATACACCAAAGAGAATTTGACCTGTGAGTTGCCAGCTAGAAATGTAATTCACTGTGTGCAGCATGTAGGGAAAGGTGAATGGGTGCAGATGCTATCAGAGTTGTTTTCATTCAAATGCAGCATTATTGACAGTTGTTCTAAGTCTGTGACATATTTGGACCATTAAAGTAGTGCTTTATCAGTGGAAATACATGCCTGTATCTGTTTCTATCATGACCTGCTTCTTAAAAACACTTTAGTTTGGTACTATGGCTTTTTCATATGCATTATTACCCTATAAATTACCCTAAAAATCGCCCTTAGTTTTAACTCCCTTACCATTACTTTTTGACTTGGCTAAGAGTCTTTCTGATGGCTGAACTTAACAATTCTGCTGTTTGCTGCCATATTCATGTTCTCATACCCAATTTATTCTTTTCCTTGCAGACCAGGAAAAATGTGATGATGATGAGATGGAGCGACTTTACAAGTCATTAGAACAAGCAAGCCTGTCTCCCATTGGTGATCGTCGGCTGTCAACGAAGAAGGAGCTTAGGAAGTCATTTATCAAACGCAGCAAAAACCCTTCCATTAATGAGAAACTCCACAAAATTCGAATGCTCAACAGCACATTAAAGGTGAGGTTGCAGAGTGAGCCAAAAAAAGCCTGAGAGAGAGAAACAGTTTGGCTGAAAAAAGAAGCAAGCCTAGGCTTCAGCCAAAGTATAATTACATATTTACTTAAATCCCCAGAGAATTTGGTTAAGGTTTTGAAATTTTTTTCTACTTCATTCTGAATATAGATCTATGTTTTGTTGTTAAATCTGAACTGGAAGTAGAGGCTCAGAAGGGACTCTTCTTGCAGAAGTTCCAGCTCATTTGGAAAATTTAATAAAGAAAGCTTCTCCTAGCTAGGAAAAAAAACGTGCTAGTTCAGCTGAATGCACTAAACAGGGGAGCCTTAAAAAAGGAAGAGCAGACAAAGTACGTTGATGATAAAGGACATGAAAATGACCCTGAGCCAAAAAAAGTTTTCCTTATGTGATTATTGGAGAATGTACAGGATGTGCCAAAGCTATTGTAAAGACCTCCTGTAACTAAAATATTTTTAATAACGCAAGCATCCTGCTTTTATGTTGGAAACATATAATGGACTGGAGGGGTGGAGGACTTCAGGGGACGTTCCATGAAAGGGCCAGTAAATCTGTCTGGAGTATGGGGATTTATGAGGTTGTTCACTCAACAGCATCATTTCAAGTGTCGTGGGATTTGAAAGCCTGCTTCTGAATAGTACTGAGGGAAACAGAAAGCTTAACCTAATACTTAAATTGTACAGAGAAGAAAGAAATGCAAACCTGGAGCTTCACTTGCTTCTTTTTTTATGCATTAGGAGAAGGAATTGAATATCTTGTTTCAAGTGTGTGTGTTTGGCTTCAGGCGTTGCACTCTGGAGCGATACATGAAAAACTTCTGCTATTAGCTCTATCATTGATTTGATTATTAGTGGCAACAGAAAATTTAGCTTTGGCACCCCGAACTGTGGTAAAATTCCCGAAGATACAGTTGAAAAGACAAGTGGGAATATGGGCATTCTCCCTGTTTTTGGGCTTTCAGGCTTTATACGAGACCTGGTAAAGTCTCTCTTCAGTATCTAAGAGTCTTCAGTGACATGGTACTGACTATAGCTGTATTCATCTGTTTCAGCCCACCACATAAAAGAAAGTTAGTTTAAAAAGTACACCTATTTTATGGGACAGGAAGCTAAATACAGAAACATCCTGCAAAGTTTTCCCTGATAGGAGCCTTAGGAATCTAAGGACCCTAATATATCTAAGAACCAATTAGCACAAAATAGAGTTGTATCTTGTGGGACAATCAATTTCCTTAGTACACACCTGAATGGAAGCTTGGAAGCCTTACTGCCAGACATGAGCAAGGACAGCTCTGCGTTGGTTCAGCACAGGAGTATTTTATAATTTGTGATTAGCAGTGTTTATAACCTTAGACTTGTCTGAAAATTTTATTTAATATGGAAAAATAATTTTTAGAGTGTTCATAATATATAAAATGTGTTGATCTTTTTTTTGCTTTCTTCAAACTAAGAAATTGGGGTATTGGCAAGACAAATATAGCACAGACATTTTCTCACAAACACAAACGCAGTAATGTTTAAGTTAGTTTGTCTGAAGGGCAAATGCCTGCAGTGGAAAAGTGCCATATTCTTTGCATCAGTGGGATTATATGCTTTTAAAATCAATTTTCTTAACATATACCATGAGACATTAGACAATTGGAAAAGATCTATTGGAAATTAGAAAATCAAGAAAACTTTTGCATCTGATCCACGTTTACTCTGCTTAAATTAAAACCCTATCAGTTTGAGACAAGTGATTTATGCAAGATTCAGTGTAATTTTAATTTTGGACTTTTGACTCTACATTTTTAACAACAGATTAATGTTGCTGTCACGATATATCATTAACAAAACATGTTTGGGATAGTTTGGAAGAGATGGAAGCTGTGTGCAAACGCATCACAGGCTTAATGAATGTGGGAAATAGATTTAGTGCTGCAGAAAAATTCCACAGCATGGCTTTTTGACACCAAGTTGGTCCACTGCGAATATTATTCTCTCCCTTCTGCCTCCTTATCTCCTCCTCTCTCAGGCTAACTGCACATATCTCTGCATCCATGCCAGAAGCCCTCTTAGAAGGGCTAACACTAGGTCTGGAGGGTAGGACTTGCGTAAACCAACAGTTAAACAATCTTTTCTGTTTCAAAAGTTGCTCAGGCATCACAGGGATTAGAGTAGTTGATAGTTCGTTAGAGCAGTGGGATATGGATGTGTGAGCAGATGATTGCTACTATTGGGAAGCATCACAAATGTGTGGGAGTATTTTCAAGGCAGCCACTAATACAGAGTACTTGTGGCAGCAGGAGAAGATGGTGAGAACTATTCCATCACTTTCACACACAGACTGGAGGGAACGAAATCAGGCAAAAGCAGTAAAAGTTGGTTAGTGCAGCATGGTGTCTCCATTAAGAAATTGTAGCTTCTTTCCATTAAGAAATGTAGGGCTTCTCTGTCCTGTGATCCACTGCATGGATAGGCAATGAGGGCTGGAAAGACAAGGTGGTTTGTTGTGTCAGAAAATGTGCGGATGTCAATGTGTATGAATACCTGAATGGAGGGTGCAAAGGAGACAGAGCCAGGCTCTTTTCAGTGGCACCCAGTCACAGGACCAGAGGCAATGGGCACCAGATGAAACACAGGAGGTTCCCTCTGAACATCAGGAAACACTTTTTTACTGTGTGGGTGAGTGAGCACTGGCACAGGTTGCCTAGAGAGGCTGTGGAGTCTCCAGACTTGGAGATATCAAAACCCCATCTGGACGTGGTCCTAGGCAGCCTGCTCTAGGTGTCCCTGATTGATCGAGGTGGGGGTTGGATCAGATAGCCTCCAGAAGTCCCTTCCAACCTCAATGATACTGTGATTCTGTGCCATAAAGTATCTCAATCTCCCTGTATCGGTGACTGCTCAAGTCTTATGATTGAACCAGGGTGCCTGCAATATATGGTCTGAGGTGCTCTTGTCTAAAAGTAGAGACCAGATTTGTTAGGAGTAGCTGGTGGTAGATGCACTAGCAGCCGCATGTGCTCTAGCCACCCAGAAACTCCACTGCCAGTGCACAGAATTTATCCAAAATTATTTTCCGTCTAGCTTGCAGAGAAGAGGAATTTAAAATATGGTCAGGGAATAAGCACATTTTGAGAAAGTTGGAATAGGTGTGAATTATAGAAATAAATGCTGTTGTGTCTAGTTTCATGCAAGAATTAACTTGTGAGACAGCGTAACTAATTTTGACATGGATTCTTTTGAGAAGAATCCTATGAAATAAAAAATCTACATGGAGTCATAATCTTGCCTTCAACCAGGATGAATTTCTGCTAGGGACTTAACTCTAATGATCTACATTCTAAAAATGAGAACAAGTTGCCAGGAGGGTGGGTAATTAGCCATCTCCGTTTGACATGGTTCTCTAATGTTCCCAGAGTGTTTTTGTTACGGACAATGAACTTGACAATTTCTGTAGGAAATAACCACTTGTTCTCTTCCTAGTGCAAGGAACATGACCTGGCCACAATTAACCAGTTGCTAGAGGACCCAAAGTTGACAGCAATGAAGTACAGAGAATGGAGGAACACAAACATCATGCTAGTCCAAGATATCTATCAGCAGCAGGAGGTCCAGGACGCGTCCACGGAGAATAGTGAGGAACAAGAGACGACTCCACGGCCTATTACTGAAAGTGCTATCTGAGGTCGTGGTTCAGTGGTTCACATCAAGATTTTTTCCCTACGGGACTCGATGTACAGGCACTTTAAACTGCTGCATTTTGAGGTTTGTTTTTCCAAGTGTTCTTTGAAAGGAAAACAACCCCTTCTCGAAAGCTTTAATTCATTTTCCAAAACTTATTTTATGTCAAAAAGGCAAATTCCCCAAATTATAAAAGCACTCCTGAACCTCGGCTGCATACCTAAGAAGACTATTTTATGAAGCAGTGAAGAAATGTTTTTCCATCTTTGGAGAAGCAAATGAAGTATGTCCAACTCCTGGAAGTCACAGAACTGTATAATATGAACCGAATAAATGTGAGATCTTTGGGGTTGTTTTTACCATGTAACTTACTGTTAAAGGAAGCTACAACAATGCCAACAGGATGTCATCTACTCTCTACCTTTTTACTCTGTAAGGTAACCTGATGTATGCATTTTCGTCTTTACATTCACCCACTTTCACCACTCTTCCAGTATAAACTGAGAGAAAGAGAATAATTACGCATGAGTTTATACTACAGGCAGCTGCCAGGCACACAGTTTGTGTTCTGCCTGATGTTTTATGAGTTTCAAATTTATTTATGGACTAGACCAAGGTACTGTCTTTCTACATGAAGAAGAGAAGGTCCCCAATGTTTGCTAACATGTAATTTACTCTTCAGTGAGGCAGCTAATGCTTCATCAAGTTTCAAATTTTCTTATGGACTTGACAGAATTCCTTGGAAGACTATTTTCTTTTTCTTATTTTTGACAATTGTGAATATATTAGGTACAAGTTCATCCCAGATTCCTACGTGCGAAGGTGATCAATTTCACAAGGCAGAAGCTAAAAAGTAATTAAATTCCTAATGTGAACCTGAAAGTGTAAAACATAGCTGCAAATATTTTTGTAAATATATGTCATTTTATGGCTTATATTGAATGTGACTATGTACTGTATATATGTTTTATTTATATATTTATATATGCTGAATTTCCTAATGTATCCAGGCACACATGGACCAGACCCATCCAGATGAGAGTGCTTACAGGTTGACTTGAAATGCTTCTGGCTTTTTTGTTCCATTATGAATCACATTAATAGCTCTACAACCAAGATTACCCTGGGGCATCTGCTGTAACTTTTTTTTCTGTCTTTCTAGCTTTGAGTTTTAGATGAAGAAAATCTGTATAACTTTGGGCAGGAAAATAAATTTTCTATAAAATGTCAGGATTTCCCTTTGGGCAAACAAAAATAAGTATGTTAAGAGATTTTGCTGCAGGAGTGTAACTTTTTGGCTTCATTGTCTTCAGTACAGTTTGGTTTTTTAGCCTTTGCATCTTCTGCATGCGTACAAGTATGAGGGACTTTTGCTGAATTTTGAAAAACAAGAAATAGCCCACCATTCTCAAATTAATGCCACTACAGGAACTGTGGCAGTCTTCACTTCTGCTGGCTATTTCATAAAAATACTCTTTGTCATTAGTTTGCAAAACAGTTTCTCTTTTAAAGCAAAATACATTATACAGATGCAGCCATATTCACCTGCCTTTATACGTTGTATGTTTTATCATAGCTTGATTGAGAAAACAAAAATTTAACAGTGCTAGTGGGAACATGTGAAGTTTTTTCCACCTGTGTAGTGATATCTGACTGTTGTTATTGTATTTTAACACTCAGTAGCTTACTTTTTGGAATAGAGACATGGAATTGTCCCCCAATGCATTCAAAACTGGCAGCTAAGGCTGTGCTGAGTATGAGAACTGAGGAGCAGAGAGTGAGCTATAAAAAGGGGAAATAGAAGGAAAAATTTAGGCTCCTTTGATGCAGGATTTAATGGGAGAGGGACAGGCAAAATGGGGGCTGGTTGAATGCAGAAGTAGGCCTGAATTTGGGGACAATGTCACTGCTTCAGGTACAGAAGGGTTTAGGAGTGTGGACTGATATTGGATCAGGACTTCATAACTGAGGCTAGTCTTCTGGTGGGGAATGAATGTTAGCTGCAACCTGGAAGTGGGTGACAGTGACTAAATGGGGAAGCAGACAGAAAACCCAGGTTGGTTTTCAGGAAATTGTCATCCAAGTGGTGATTTCATCACTTCAGTAATTCTAACTGGAAGTTGATAGAAATTAAGCAAACTCAATACCTGTTGCAATTTGGTTTAGAGTAATGACCTCCTAAAAAGTGAGCCCATTCTAAGGCTTTTTTTATCTTTCACCATTCCCAGAAGACCCTCTGGACTGTGGACTTTCGTGAGCATCCTGCTCCTGAATGAAATTCTTCAAAGCAGATGCGTAGGTGGGAGTGGGATGACCCCTGAAGTTAATGTGATGTCAATTTACTGCCAAGCACACACTGCTTGTTCCATCTCAATTTTAACTACTTGGTGCTAAATAATTGATAAATAACAGAGGTCAAATGGAACATACACTTCAGATTTTCTCTTGCAGGTGCAGAACATTCAGCTTCTCCTGCAACAAAGCAGGTAAACACCATTTTTCTTCAAAAGTGTCTTCACTTAGATCATAAAAACAAGTATGTGCATAAATGGCCTGTTGAACTGAGCCAGACTGGCCAGTGCCTTGCAGTTCTGAGCAAAGTCCTAATCAATGCCAGTTGCTGAAGCAGATTTGCACTATACAAAGGAAAGCACTGTGTGGCTTGCACACACTGTGTTGGCTCTTTTCACACTGTGCTTGTGTAAGCACATACAAAACAGGTTTCCCAAATGCAGACGAATGTCCTCCAACTGCCTGAACTCTCCTACTGGTTTTGATTACAGTAGCCTAAATTAGCTTTTAAATGACTCTCTTTCACATGGTGAGTAGATACTTATTGAGTTTTGGAAAACCTGCTGAGGATAGGCTGTATTGCCCTCTTTGAAAATGGCAGAAAACTCACGAACTTTAGTGCAGTTGTTATTTTGACAAATTTCTGTCTGTTCAAGAAAACAAATGTATGAGTTTTATGCAAGTGCAGTGCTGGGAGTCTACCTCCATTTTCTTCAGCTACTATTTAGGCCCAAAACAAATAGAAAGTTTGGGAAATGTGAAGTAGAAATTGCAGTAAATCAGGATTTCTTTTCCAGCACTGCTAATTAACGTGACAGTTTTGACCTGGTGCTGGGTTTGGCACGAGGGGCTGTGAAGAGACATGAAAGCCACAGCTGGAGAAAGAATTGTGCACAAGCCGACAGCTACAGCTAGTGGATGCAGTGGGGATCCACCTCGCAGGAAAAACTTGGACAACTCTGTGCTCAGTGATACTTAGGGCAAATGGTGTCTGTTGGTCTCAATATGGAAGGCCTGCCACAGTCAATGTCTAAAAGTCTTTAACCATCTGCTTCATGGGACTTGTTTTATGTATTTTTTCGGGAAAAAATGTGTGTGCATGGATGTGTGCACGTGCAACTTACTCCTTTGTCAGCATAGCCTTTCGGTATTGGTGCAAATATTGGTCCAGCTATGCAGATTTTGGAGTAACTAATGACAATATCTAATTTCAGCTGTTTCTGCAGCCTGTCTATGGTGGCTTTTCTGGAAATTGAATCTCTGTTTGGGTGGCGTAAATCTCACAAGCTACAAGAATGAGCTGGGATCACATTTCCTTTCCTAAGAAAGGAAAGGTTTCAGGTGGGGACAGTGAATCGTTTCTGCATCTAATCCTGATGATTTACTCAATGCTAGATTTCTCCTAAAGCAGGAATAAATAATGTGATTCAACCTCTTTTTTTTTTCCCATTGGATAATTTTCTTTCTAGAGAAAACCTTCATGTTGAGAGAAAAGGTTGTTTTGGGACAGCCAGGGAGGGAGGGGAGGAAAGGAGGTGGCATTTGATTTAAAACTGTGTAGCATTTCAGAATTTAAATTTTTTTCTAACTAGGAAAAAATACGGGCATGCTGCATCTATTGTGTGAGCCTGTAAGCTTAAATGTCTATTACAGATCTAAAAACTTGTATTTTTTAACTTTTAAAGTAGCAAGACAGTCCATGTAAGCGCACTGCTATGTGAGGAGCTCTGTGTGCTGTGGTTGAAGTTTGGGTTTTGGCCTCCTATTTTTTTGTTTTGCTTTTTTGGTGGTACAGAAGTGACCAACTGCAAAGAGAGCCTGGGCTTACTTCATTTGTGACGGACATGTCTTTCTGTTTACAGGAAGCCAAAGTGGTTTTCTTGTGGCAGTAAAGCCAAAGTGGTATTTCCTGTTTTGTGTGGGGCATTTCGAAGCAGCAGACATTTTAAGATGTCAGTCAACGTTTCCTTGACATCCTGAAGATTTATCCCATTTTGGCCTGCTCCGAACTGCCACATTCTTGCATTTTTAAGAACTAGCTTCATAGTAACTAGAATAAAATGTTGAGGTGAAAAAAGAAATGGCAAAACAGAACAGTAAAGCTCTGAGCTAAGATCAGGCTGAAAGTCTTTTCTCTGTGCAAAGGGTAATGGGAGCTAAGCTTGCCAAAAGCTAGGCATTTCAACACTGAAAAAAAGATTGTCAGGTGTTGAGGAGAGTACTACATTCCTCGAGTTTGCTGTGGGAGAAGTTCCAAGACCTGTTTGCTCTGGAAAAATGAATATTTTTCTAATTTATTTCTTCCTGGTAAAAATCCAAAGGGAGTGGCTTATAAACTGGCAGAAAGTTAAAAATGAAATATGCATATAATACAAGACAGTTCATCAGCCTTGATGTATTGCTTTGAACTGGTTGACTCTAGATGACTCAGCCTTTAACACAGAAAATCCATTTCTTTGGGAAACCTTTGTAGCTACCAGAGTTTCTGAGGCTTACGTACCCCATCTGGCCCACGTGGGGGCCATTTGGAGGACATAGGTGTATGGCAATTCTATAGGGCAAAGAGGTTACATCATCACACCACAGCTTAGGAAACACCTGAACTCTAACTCTTCCTGTGTCCTAGATGTCTTAGGACCTGCCCAAATTATTCTGACTCCTGAAGTTACTTATGACAGTTTTACCTTCTCACACCTGAAAATAAAGAGGATATGAAAATCCCACTCTCATGTGAAGAGAAACTAGGGCTAATCTAGCATATCTAGCAAAAATAACTCACCTGATGAAATGCCACATGAGCACAATAATAGCAGTGTTCTTGTGCAAAGCTTTCAATACTGAGGACTGGCCAAAAGGAGGAATGGGGGTGTCTATTCCATTCCCCTCTGGAACGCCATGCACAGAGGAATATTTGCCTGCAGCACCGTGAAGGTATAGGGAATGTCAATTTGGTATTTTATCTGCTATGCCTATTTTTATTTTTTTTTTTCCCACTGGTTTCAAACTCAAAGCACAATGTTTGCACTCAGCGCTGCCTTTTTGCTGCTTGTTGCCCACACATGTGACTTGATTTTAATGGAATGATACACACATCTTGCAGAATGAGAGCCTTATGTTTGCACTTGTCAATTAAACACTGAAATGAGATAATATTTTGCTCAGCCTTTGGTTTTTTTTTTTCCACTTTTCACTGCGGATTTTTCAGTTTACTGCTCTATAATAAGGATTTTCTGGCTCTTTAAACAAGCAAATTCCCCTTGGGACTAATATTACTATTAAGTTGAATAATCTGGAACCAGGAGTCGTCAATGAATGGTTTGACTGAGCAATGCCTTCCACTAGTTGGCAATGTAATTTTTTTAAACTCTTCTGTTAAATTAGTTAATTCTCTTTAATTGTTTTGTTGTAGCCACCCTTAGAGAAAGATGGTCTCTTCTGACAGGCATGGGACATTGTTAGATTTTTATTGGTTTTTAGCTCACAGAGTAGCCTGTTTCAATTAAAAGAGGATTTGGATCTTTGTCAAAAGGGTTTTAATTTAGCTGGACAGGCCAGCCTGATAGCAGCACAGTGAAGGTGTGTTTCCTAAGAAATGATCTTGTCAAAGGGGTCAGCTGCCCTAAAGGGAGAATGTCCCTGTCCTCCTCTCTTCCTCCTATCTCCTGCGTGCACCCACTGCTCTCCTCAGGCTAATTTGCTCATCATTTGGCAGCTCTGTCAGCTCAGCTGAGTCAGGCAGCAAGGAACAGACCCAGCAAGTTGGATAGTTGTCTACTGTGATAGTGAACAAAATTGGCTTATGAAGAGGCTCAGTGCCTGCCACAGCCCTTACAAGGGAGGCAGCTGGACTGCGTAGGCAGAAGCAGAAGGAAGAAGAGCTGCGTAAGCAGGTGGGAAGAGGAGGACCTCTTCCTTTTAGGAGCAGAGCATTAGCTTAACTCACCTTCCCACAAGGCTATAGATTCACTTTCATCACGTGATGATTTCCCTTTTTTCCCCCTTCAATACATGGTTGTGAAGAAAACGTGAGGGGAACAGTTTTCATGTGGGGTTTAGTGTGATTTCATCCTCTGTTCTTGCTTTCCGTGCCTCATGCATGGCCAAACCTTTTGTTTCCGGGTCTGAAAGCCAAACACTGCAAAAAACAAAGCTATGTTTCTTTAGAATCCTTCCTGGCTTGATTGCTGTGGGGATGCTGGGTTAGGGTTAGGTTGGATTCTGGGTTATGGTGCAGGCACGAGAAAAGCAGTGGCTGGGGCTGCCACCGTGCGTACATCCATTTAATCTAGCTCTTAAATTGCACCTCACTCACTTGGACCACCCCTTGTTTTCCTCTGGCTTTTGATTTACACCCTTCTGTGGTAGCACAAAATATAACCAGTTCCAAAGTTTTATAAGAATAGAAATTAGTTGCTCATCATGATTTGGACGTTTGTCTTTTGTCTGCTTGAAAAAAATTGCTAGGCTTCCAGACAGTCCCTGTGAGCCTGGAGGTCAGTATGTTCACTGGCAACACAGAGGGCAAAAGCGTCATTCCTGACCCTATTTCATCACGTCGCATTTTGGAAAGGCTCAGCCATCATTCTTCTGACGTTGTCATGGGCTGTTTCTTATTGCTGGAAGAAAACATCTACTGTCAGGGGGAAAGTTCCTGTATTATCTTCCTGTGCTCAAGAAATGACCCGGTTGTCACTAGGGGATGTTTAAAACTGGCTGGCAGAAGCCTTGGTAGCACATGGGATACTGTGCGTGGTGACAAACTGCTCTCTTATTTTGATGAGGAAATGTGTATCTTCCCTCTTTCCACCCCTGGGTAGAGGGTTGTCAGTCTTGAGCAGACACAGGAGTTCTCCTTGTACTGCCGGTGGGAAGACACAGCTTCTTGCCAACGGGTCTCAGCAAGTATGTTTGATGGAGAAAACTGATCCCTTAGCACAGCCTGCTGGCTGCTGGTGAGACGGCAAGCCAGGGAGAAAATTACAGGTTTTCATGTAAGAAGGCAAATAACAGTGATGCTGCTGTAGGTGTGATGGATTCGGTCTACATCTGAGCAAATTTTCCGGTGAGGTGCAGGTGGGAAAATGGAGCCAGTGTCTGGCACTCCAGTCCTCTCCAGACCTGAAATGGCAGCAGTGAACTAAAGCCAGGTACAGTCCGAGGGAAAAGATGCTCTGTGAGGAACAGCAAGTTAACACCCAAGAAAGAAGCTAGGAAAGGAGAGGTGGTAAAACTGGGGGTAAAAAAGGGTATCTATTGCCTGCGGAATAATGAGGGACATGAGGTCAGTGGAAACCCACAGCCTGCCACGCAACTGATGTCTCCCGGGGGTGGGTTTAATATCTGGTTATTCAACATCCATGCTACTCCAGTATCTATCTGTCCTTAAGTAGAGGATGATGTGGTGTTGCCAATATAGGCTGTGACAATCGATGGTGACATGGTGAATCTTTCAGATCTTGAGGACCAACTATTCATAGGTAAATCACTGCTGGCAATACACAAGTAGAGGATGATGTGGTGTTGCCAATATAGGCTGTGACAATCGATGGTGACATGGTGAATCTTTCAGATCTTGAGGACCAACTATTCATAGGTAAGTCACTGCTGGCAATACGCTTTCAGGAGGCTCTGTGTAAGGGAAGAGGGAAAGCTGAAGGGATTTCCTGCCTCACTGTCCCCTCTGTCAAGAAGTGCTGCATCCTGGAGTTGGCCAGTGCAGTGAGACCCCATGAGCCTAGTTCTCCTTGTGTGACTTTGCCTCTCCTGAGGCCAGCATATGGCTGTGTGCAATTGCACACAGAAATACACAGATGAGCTGGCTTTGAGCTGGCTTGGTGAGTTCACTCACTTAAGGCAAGGAGTGGCCCTGTGTGAGTTCACTCACTTAAGGCAAGGAGTGGCCCTCTATAGTTTGGAGAAGAGGAGGCCAAGGGGAGACCTCATTGCCCTCTACAACTACCTGAAAGGAGGTTGTAGAGACGTGGGTGTTGGCCTCTTCTCCCAAGGGAATAATGACAGGACCAGAGGAAATGGTCTGAAGTTGTGGCCGGGGAGAATTAGATTAGATATTAGGAAGAATTACTTTACTGAGAGGGTGCTCAGGCACTGGAACAGCCTGCCCAGGGAGGTGGTGGAGTCACCATCCCTGGAGGTATTTAAGAAACATGTAGACATGGCACTTCAGGGCATGCTCTAGTGCCCAGGATTGTTGGTTTGTGTCTGTTGTAGGTGGGTTTGTTGTGGTTTGGGTTTTTTTGTTTGTTTGTTTGTTTGTTTTTGTTTGTTTGTTTTTTTGTGGTTGGACTTGATGATCTCAAAGATCCCTTCCAACCATGAATATTCTGTGTGATTTTGTGAGTGGAGGGCTCTGCTGACACCCTCTGGAGTGGGGCTAAACAGCTGAACCCCCCATCTTTTTGGCTTTATTGTTACGGAATTCAAGCAGCACAAGGAGGCTTACCTGTGCCACAGGCATCTGACTCTCATTTTGAACAGTGGGAGGTTACCTTAAAAATACACATCAGGCCCTTCCACATCCCCAAATTAACAGAAAAAATAAGAAAAAATGAATGATTGCATCATGGGCAAAACAGTCTTGACTGATTCTTGCCAGTTAATACAAATTTTTCATCAGGATTCAGGTACTGGGGAAAAACTCTGGGAATCAACTAAAATGTGGTCTAAATATTTCAGTGGCCTCAGGTAGGTTCCTGCCCCAGCGTGGGTTACCTGCAGCCATAGTCCTTTAGGGATGTCCCTCTCCTCCTTGCTATGAATAATTCACTTATTGATTTGACCAAAAAAGGTTCCACTGTAACATTGGTGTTTTGGTAAATTAACATGGAAAAAAGATTAGCTATGATTTTCCAAAAACCATTCAGTAATTTTTGTGGTGACTGACTTTAGAGCTATTTGATTTTCTCAGAACTATGGGTGTTTTTTTAAGATCATGTTGAGTTCTCCTGAAAGCCTTTTCCTACAAAAAACCTAAAAGGCCTCCTATCAATTTTTGCTTTGTACCAAACTTTTATCTCCATCATCTAGGATAAAATTGATTGCTTTTGTGACAGGACTGATAACTGATTGGAAAATACATCATATAGGGATTGGCAATACTGAAATCTCCAAACAAGACAATAGGATCAACACTTTACCTTCCACTGGTATCCAGTTTTTAATTTGACAGTCTGATGTTTTTCTTGAATTTTTAAAAATATTCTCCTGATTAGTGCTTCCATGTATTACATTTTAGCAAATAGAATGAAGGCAAAACTACTTCAACTTTCATATATTTTTTCTGAATTTTTACTAGGCACAGAATCATATTCTTCTCCTTTCCCTCCCCTGAGATTTCTAACAATTAATCTTTTCTTTTGCGTTTTTGGAAGAGCAATGTATTTGTGAAAAGGGCACACTTTCTAGTTCAGGATAATCCATAGTGTCTCCTGCTGCTTAATGAGTCTGTGAATGTATGTATTCAACCTCTATTACTGAATGCTTGCTAAGTTTAGTAAATGGTGCAGACATGGTACAGACTGTTCAAATTTAATTACTTTTTTGTATTTCTTCATTGGAATATTTCTTTGCGTCTGATGTTCCAGAGAATCAGAATACAAGAGAAAAGGAAACGGGAAGGCTCCATTCACATGTAAAAGATGCATCCGTTGGGTGTTTCTGCACATCTGTTTACTGTCACAGCCTCTTTCTTTAAATATCCATTTTATTTTTCTCTTGTAACGCTCTCAGTAGGTAGCATCAGAAAAAAGCATTCTCCCCAGTTCCCTGCATGTTGAGTCAGAGGGATAAATACAACCTGGTGGATGCAAATGTGTTGGGGGTCTGACGACTAGGACAGCCAAACTCTCTTGGTCTGAAAGATTTACAAATCAAGATTGTTTCCATGTATCATACTGCAATTAGATAAAAGCAGAGAATGGTGGCAGCATAACACTGGCTAACAAAAAAGTTATTATACAATGTTCAAGAAATTTATTTTTTTCATGAGAGGATCAGATCAAATCTAAGCATCAGCTTATGATGGATCAGAATTCATGCATTGACTTTAACTCTTGGTAATGGAGAAGATGAGTGCCTTCACTAGAGGATATCTGAACAGGAGGCATCTTATTGGTTTGCCATTGCTAATAACTGTAAGCTCCCTCTGTGCTGATGATCTCTGGCTTAATGCAGTTCATTACAGGGTAACACAAGACTAATTTTTTTAAAGAATTTGATAGAGCATTTATGTTGCATTTTTATAGTGCTGTCATTATCTCTATCATTTGGAATCCGAATATGGGATAGTTGTAAGAAAGCTTTTATCTCCAAAGAAAACCATGTGTTAGAGGTAGCAGAGAAACTCCTTGTTAATTGTACAAAAATAGGAAAAGTGGGAGCAGAATTACACATTTGCAGTCATGCCACCTGTGCTTCTGTCTATTGGTTGTGCTGTGGTAGGATCACAGAGTTATAAAATAATTTATGTTGGAAAAGACCACAATACAGACCTTGGTATCATCAGGCTAGTTGGCAGTAAGTAATACACAATGAATGGAACTCTGGAAACCATGCCATGTAGGAATAAAACTAAGAAGTGCAAAGGGTTTTATTTAATGTATTCAGAGAAGTAGAAAGGTTTTGCAACAGTCTGTTTTTTCCTAATGAGGTTGAACCTCATGCTGGTTCAGATGAGGCTCCCAGTGATAAATGCTCTGAACTGCCCTGGAGGAACGTGCCTCTGCCTTGAATCTACTCAAGGGAAAGTTGGAAGAATAAATTCACTAGATCAAAGGTATCCTGTAAGACACATCTCATACTGAGCCAATAGGCAAGGACATGGCTTCTAATAGCAGGGAATCCTTTAACTATCAGGAAAGGCATTGCAATAAGTAAGAAGTGGAGCAATGACTAATTCAGGTAGTTCCCCTGCATAAAACATATGCAGCAGATACATGTTTTGGACAGAAGTCTCATGAGGATATAATAGGATTTTTGTTCTTTAAACTCATTGGATCAAGAATACCTTCCTTCCCCTCTTTTCCTAAAAAAACCCAACATGTTAAACATGCAGTGGGATCATTTGGACTTAGTAAAAGATTAGCAGAATGGTTTTGTAGAAAATCTGAACATAAGGTTATAGCATTTGGTTATTGCCTTCAAATCTCTGGATTGGTGAATTTGCCCATAATGAATGAACAAAACACCATTTGAAGAAATCTTCAGGGTGTTTTGGTTTAAAAGTAATAATATGGGTCACTAGTAACAGTAGATTTTAGGTAACCAAGGCAAAACTTCAGTAAATCTCTTACAGGCTCTGAACAAACATACATTAACAATAAAATACAATTAGAAATGTGTGAGAAAAAGAAAACAGAACAATATAAGTAAATTTATTGTGCAGGAAAATTCAGTGAAACCAGGATTACCTATGCTGGAGTATAATCCACGGCAAATTTTAAATGTCATGTAGGTGGTTATCTTCACAGGATGTTTTATTAAGGTTTCCCCTTCCCAGTCTCCCACTCCTTTTCCCTTTAACATTATTGCCTCTGCTTGGTAGTTGCAATATTACCTCCTGTCTGGTGTAAACTCAGTGAACCTACTGCTGCTTCTTCCCCAACACAGCAGCAATCTTCTGTTCATTCTATAATGTTTTTCTTTCCGGTCCTATTCCTCTCTAGAAATGATTCCTCCTTTTAAATGCATAGTTTCTATTAATGTCTTTGGTGCCTGTTGCTGGGCCTTTTGCAGAGATATCAGTGAGAATCTAAAGAGAAACATCACATTTTTCCTCTAAGTTGAAGATGAAAAGAATGGTGAAATAAAATGTTATCTAAAAAGTGTTCTGAAGCGAAAAATACTGTGAGTGTTCAATAATTTTACAAGCTTTAACACATCTTTCTTCAAGCTCAAGGTGTTATGTTGCAACCAATAGCAGCACATTAACCTGTGAATCTGCACGTAAGTGCAAATTTAGGTGTAGTCCAGAAAAGGCTGTTGGATTAGAAGTAATTAATTGGAGTAATACACAATAAATGTCTGTCTTCCATCTTTAGTCATGCTACTTTTCTATTCCTCACTAATGTAGCACTTAGGAGTTTAGCCTGATGTTACAACTCACTCCAAAACTTTCACTGAATTGTCCAACAAAGAAAAATCTATCTTCTGTTTCTTCAACTAATGGCAAAGGTGAATTTGGTGCAGTGGAATTAATTTGATGCTACATTAAAAACTGAATACAGGTTTGTGTCTAGTTATTGTGCTGATCCTTACTGTAAATCTTAGCAGAGAAAGGAGGAGTATGAAATGGCTGCAAAGATCCTCATCCAAAGGAAACAGTATGTCCTGCCCTTAACCTGATGAGTCATTTTACTGTGGGGCATTTGGGGGCTGCAGATGGCTCTGCATCCCAGAGGCCTGTTATGTCTTGGCTGGGGAGCTGCGCAGTGTCTGTACAGCTTCCCTTGGATCATAAACAACATTTATCACTGCCTCCTATCCAGGCAGTAGACATTGCATCAAGGAAGATGTAAACTCACATAGTGGGATTTCATCTCTTCCAAAGCAATGAAATCATTGAAAGATTGAGGGCTGGAGAAACTGGATTGTCAGTACTGACCAAAGTGGCATCGCTGTTCAGACCATCCTCCACAGCTCAGGCTGACTTAATGAGGCTGCCCTCTACCTATAAATGTGTCTTCCAGCACTGAACCTACTGTGGTTTCCCTCTTGTTAGCTCCCCCTCCTTTCTTGACACTAACATGGTTTACTATGTCTGGATGCTCACTTTTTGGCCAGGTGTTGTCTATGAGACAAATAGAACTTGGGGACTGGTGTGGTTTTGCCTTGTCTTTTTTTTTTTCCTTCTCTGTAGGATCCTCTTGCCTTGTGTCATGCTAGTTCCTGTTGTCAGCTGATGTGCTCCCTGAGGACAACAGTTCTTCTCCAGGGGCTTACACAGGCTGGGAACAGCTGAGGGCAGTATGTCCATCAGCTGCTGGCTTGTTTCACCTCACTTCTACTCATAGAGAAATGTGGGTGTTGAATGGACATAAAGCAAGGCCATTAATATAGAGCATTTTTTTGCTTTCTTCTATATCAAAAACTTCACTGAGTCCTGTGTGCTGTACTATGCAATCACAGAATCATAGAAATAGTGTTTTGAAGGGGTTATTGGATATAATAAGTTTTTTCTGTGGTATTTGTGATGTTCCTCCGAATGATGCAGTGTCTGATTCTGACAGCTATCATAGGTTAGTTAGAATTTTTGCTACGAACTTAGCTTCTTTGACTACTCCTGTTATATGTTGGCACTATGAAAAACTATTATGACCTAGAGCAAACACAACATGACTGGAAGGCTGCCAAGAGTCCAATAAATAGCCAGGAAATTAGAGACATGTTGCAAAATGAAAAGATGTGTCAATCCTTCACATGAGAGTTCATTACAGAAGAACTTAGGAGAGTTTCCGTGTTGCATCCTCCATAGAGGAGAAGCCTGAAGAGGGATCTCAGAATGAAGAGTCAGCTGAAGTGGCTTAGAATAAGTCAAGTTTTCCAATAGGATCAAATAGTGAGGGCCAGATGGTACTCACTCAAGGGTTTTAAAAGAACTCAAGTATGAAATTGCTTAGCTACTAACTGTGTTGTATTATGCACTTTAAAACTTTCTTTAGAACTAAATTAATACATGGCAGTTGGGAACCTCTTTTTTTTTTTTTTTTAATTTAAAGAAGAGCCTGAATGTCTTGGTTTCAGCTGGGAAAGAGTTAATTTTCTTCCTAGTGATTGCTGGGAAAGGAATGTCAATAATGCGTATTGGTTTAGTTGTTACTAATCGGTGTTTAGGCTTTTCAAGGACTATTTTCAGCTTCCCACAGAAGCTGAGAAGGAGCACAGACAGAACAATGGAATGGCCAATGGAATATTCTGTACCATAGAGGTCATGGTCAATATATAAATGGGGGTTGCCCAGAGTGGGGAATCCACGAACACTGCTTGGTAAGATACCAGTTCGCTGGCTGGTAAGAGTGATGTGTCATTATTACTATTATTATTATTTCCTTTTTCTGTTATTGTTTTATTAACTTGTCTTTATATCAGTCCACAAGATATTTTTCTCTCCCTTTCCCCTCCTTTTCTCTCTCTTCTCCTTGCCCTTCTCAGGGGGAAAGGGGAGAACTGTGTGAGCAGCTGCGTGGTCATGGTTGCTGGCTGGGATTCAAGCACAACACTGAGTAAAGGGGAACTACTGACAGGTGATTCTGATTTTTCAATAAGTCAGGTAGGTGGAAGAGCAGAATGGATAGACAGGTGGCAAGTATGACAGAATGAAGAGCTGGTCCAGCATTTCTGAGGTCATTGGAGGAGCTGATGAGGACGTGGAAAACAGTGATGCAGTTGAGATATAGTGTGCATCAGTTCTGAAAAGCCTGTTGAGTGCTGCACCTCACCAAAGGCTTTTAAAGAAACCAAAGTATAATGATATAAAGGAAAAAAAAAATCCTTCATGAAGTAATTGAATGAAAGGCAGGAAACAAACAGTAGGAATAAATAGTGAGTGGAAGGGAAGTTTCCCATGATGTCCAAGAAAGTTGCTGTCCCATTTTGTCACACATTTCATGTAAGGTGGGCATGCAGTGAAGTAACAATATTTATAAAAAAACAGTTATTCAAAATAGCCAAGGCCAGGCCAGATGTGACAAAGCTCGTGGTATTGGGCAACTGAGGGATCAAATGGTGGATGGCATGCAAAGTTGAGATATACAAAATAATGTGCATGCGAAGAAAAAAATATCCCAACCACGTTTACAATTCTAGGCAGTAAATTAGTTCTTACAGGCAAAAAGCCTTAAGAGACACTGTGGGTAATCCCCTGAAAACATCCATGCAGTGCTCAAGTGTGTTCAAAATGGCAACTAGCATGCTAAGGAAGTAACAACTGAGGAGTTATACAATAAAATAATTAAAATCATGATTGGCATGGAGAAGAGAATATAACTAGTTATCATTATTCCTTACTGAATAGTGATATTCATATAGTTTTGCTCACATGTTGTTGTACTAAATGGCCATTATTCAACTTTTTATTTTGTCCAGATATAAGCAATAGTTATGCCCAAATAAAATATCTGGTATAAATTTTAAAATCAACAAAAGAAGAATATTTTAGCATAACCACAGGACTCCTTGCTAGAGAACATTTTAGGTAACAACCTCTATCAATTTATATGTTGAGGAATTTTTCTAGTCACTCTATAAAGAAAAAATCATTATTAAAGTCTTTAAAAAATGATGAGTACTACTACAGCAATAGAGAAAATGTGCCTAGTAATATTGTTGGGACACCGAGACCCACTGGGACAAAACAGCCTGCATTTCAGCTAATAAATCCTTTTAGCTTCCAAAATTGTATAGAAGCACGCAGGTCTGCAGGGACCGGGGACACAGGTGGTAGCACCAGGCTCTGCCCTTCCTCTGAGTTTAGTGGTATGGGCAAACTTGTTCCAGTGCCTGGGCATGTGCCCTGGCTGCTTAATTTAATAGGAAAGAGGTTGGGAAGCCTCCATCTGCCAGAAGCTGGAAATTTTTGTTGTTCCCCCGCCTTTCTGCTGCCGGAGGCTGGAGCTGAGCCCCAACAGCGAGCTCTCGGCATGGGAGGGACATGGGTGGTTTGGATCAAAACTGAATTCTGCCTATATGCTGTTTTTTTTTTTTTTTTTTAAAGTAATGAACTATTGGGTTTTCCCCTTTTTAAAATTAGAAATAGAATGTATTCTTTGAAGCAATCAGATAATTAATTTGCAAAGCTGCAAGGCAATTGCGTTGGTGTTGGTTGATTGCATGGCATTTTTTAGAGCTAAGCTATTAATATATGGCATAACATGCTAATCAACATATAATTGGATACAGTATGTTGCAAATATAAAAGAAACGCAAATATTTTTATTAAAGGTTTACAATGAAGACACAGAAGTTGTGTAATAATATGCTATTTACTGCAAAGCACTACCAACGAACATTTATGCCTTCTGGGAAAAAACATGTCATTTATTTTTGCTAATTACCTTGCTAATAAAATTTGCTTCCTCGTATCCTTAGACCATCAAGGCTAGAATAACTTTATTACTGCTAAAAATACTTACACTCAGGTTGCTCAATTAATTATTGGACTGCAGAAACCTAGAACATCTTTATGAATATTAGGCAGTCTGTCGACAAGGTATAGTATTTTGCCTGTGAGCTTCATCTTATTCTAAGTACAAATAGAAATAATGGTTTCAATTCATTATGTAAATTCTGTGAAAGGTGATGAACTTTTGACTACTCCTGAAACTATGATTTTAAATTTAGTTACATCGGGTTGGTAAGGTGGTGGCAGCGGCGGCAGCAATGGCGACAAGAGCTGAGGTAAGCCCGAGGTGAGGGTTGGATTGCGCTGTCAGGCACTGAAATGGCCTGCACAGGGGGGTGGTGGAGTCACTATCCCTGGAGGTATTTAATAAATGTGTAGACATGGCACTTCAGGGCATGCTTTGGTGTCCGAAACTGTTGGGTTGGGTGTTTTGTTGTGGTATTTTTTTGCATGTGTGTATGGTTGGACTTGATGATCTCAAAGGTCCCTTCCAATCATGAAGATTCTGTGATACATGTATTTCTGATTTATCAGTTAAGACTTTTCAAATGGCCATTCAATGTATTTAAATGACAGACTTCTCAGAACCTGTCTGATGGTAATGGAGTTGTATGATTCTATACTGTTTGCATTTCTGGTGTATTCTGTGTTCTTCTTGGTATCTAAATAATGCTGCTGTGTAGTGCAGAACGATATGTCAAAGTCTTCCAAGTGCTTATCTTATGCTGTTTAAAAATTAGATGCAAAACCTCTTAGGATGGTGACAACTCTGGTTTAAACTTTAATGATGACTCTGAGGAGACCTTGCTAAACTAATATGAAATTAAATTTTAAATCTCTATGACAGCACAATGGAATTTTCAACAGAAAAGGGAAAAAAAATTAAGGCACTTCTGCTATATCTAGTTTCCTATTCTGCTGATGTAAAGGGTTTTATATTTAGTTGCAACACACTGATGAAACTCATGTATTACTTTAATTTACAACTTGCATGGATTTGGCCTTCAATCTTTATTATGCAGTCCATGACAGAAACAAACAATTTCACATTAAAAGCATATTGTTACATAGTTGATAACAATGAAAATAAGAAATACATTTTGGCTGCAGAAATAAAAAGAAAAAAACCCCAACCCATACCGTAGAGTTGTATTTTAGAATACACTTAAATTTGTCAAAGTACATTCTCCTCTGGTTAACTACTGATGATTTATTTACAAAGCAAGTAACAAACAATGGCTAGAAAATACCATTGCACCACAAATTATCTACATGGATATTCCTATTTTTCATACTAGAAAACAGCTAAGGTGGCAATCACTTCAGTACAATGTTTCTTCCATAAATCTTAATGTGTTTTAGCAGATAATACAAAAATGGAGATGCGGACTGTTATTACATTAGTTAGAAAAGCAAACGTATTATGGAACTGGTTAAGAGAAAAAATAGATTTCTAGCAAAACGTAAGCTCTAATGCATTAACCACTCCAAGCGCGTCATGTAGGGCCTGTCAACAACTCACAAATTCGAAATGTTGCTGACAGGGCAGTTGGAATTTGAGAGACTAGTTGAAAGAGAAGTCATCAGCAGCCCATGCCAGCCCCAACAGGCTTACAGTTAGATTTCTGTTCACACAGGAATTTATGTTAATAGAGCCTATGCTCTTTTGTGGATCATTCAACAATCAATAACAACACGGAATACTTTAATTTACTCATCTGTTTTAGAAGCAGTGATAAGTCATTGTTCTGATTTTAGTTTTGATTTTAAAGTCTATCTTTATGTGAGAAATAGAAGCAGAAGGTGAAGCCTGGAGTACTGTTTTTTGTTAAGTGAGCACTGTATTTTCCCTTTGAAATTGTGAAACATGCAACCCTTGTAAGAGAGGACCTCTTGAACTGCAAGTGTGTTGTCCTAGATGATCTTGAGAGACTTCAGCACACAAATAACCTGGACAGAAAACATCTCTACAAATAAATTTTAAGAGTAAATCGAGTATCCAACAGTATTACAACTTCGTTTCCCATTTTCTCCAGCCATTAAAAGCTCACCTTTGTTTTTCAAACTATAGTTCTCTAGCCTTTGAATTCTGGTTTCCAACCTGTTTACCACCACTGTCACTTGCCAAGAGCATGCCAGATGGCTACAGGTAGAGTAGCTTTATTAGGACTAATGTATGTATTCCTGGTAAACATGACTGCTTCAAACACTGGAGCCTGGCAAGCCCCCGTATCTCTTGGCTCTGCTTGTTGTTAAGTTTCATGCTTCTGTTATACACAATGTATAAGAAGTGACGCAGAAGCACTTTTTGACAGACTGGAAAAGCAGGCACTTTCCTCTGTGGTATTTTTTTTGTTGTTTTTTTTTTGAGGGCAAGTGTATCCTACACCTTCCCATAGCATACTGCCCAGCGACACCCTGGCACTGGTGCCCAAGTGCTGTGAGAGCCATGCGGCAGCAGACCCTGTCACGGCAGTGGAGTAGTTTCAGCTTCTTGAAGTTCCAACTGAAAGGAAAGAAATTGCAAATACAATGAACAATTACTCGATCTCTTCCCACCCACAAGTCTGTGTGTGCGTTTGCGTGCGTGGGTTTTTTTTTTTAAGAGGTGTTTACTTATCATCTGCAGCTACTGTCCTGCTGTATAAAGCTAAACAGGTAGCCCAGACAGTGAGGCAAGACTATGCCCCTGCAGTAAAGCAACAAAAGCAGAGGGAATGATCACAGAAAAATTTCATGTCTGGCCTTTAAAGATAATGAAATGTTAGTAGATCTGAGATTTGAACTAGAATTGGAATGTATTTCATACAAAACCATTTTTTTTCTCTTTCTAGAGGGAAACCCTCTATGAATTTCACAGGCATGGAAGGATTTCACTCCCTTCCTGTATTCTTTTTGTAGCAGTTTGCAGGGGAGTTAGTATTTTACATAATACCTTCTGTGCCTACATCAGTACGTTGGCTAATTTTTGGATTTGCAGTTACAGTCTAGCTTAAATTCCGTGTGAGATGAACTTACATCAGCAAACAAACCCAACAGCCTCTCAGCCCTGTGTGTCCACAGTAGCCATGTCAAGTCCCATTCCCGTACAGGTACGATAGCACTAGAGATGTTTTCATCTAGAAAATCCACTTACTGCACATCCTGAAAGTCTGCAACCCTTTTTACTGCCCAACCAATGTTAGCTGGCAGCACTAGAATCTATTAAAAACAGGGTGGGAGACACTGCAAATAAAGGGTTTATGGTATGGAAAGCAGAGTCACGAATGCAGCCTGAGACAAGAGAGGGAATGTGCTCCCATGAAAGTAGCAGCACGTGGGTAATAGTGGGTAATAGTTTTGGATTTGCATTTTCTAACTGGATCTCTTTCCAAGCACATTCAGCAGAGGGGAGGCTGTTATAACTACTGATTTGGAGATAAATTTCTCCAAGGCCACAACATAACTCAAATGCTTGTTCAATTGAACATGCTATATGTCTGGATTTTCTTTATTCTGCAGTGGGAATGTTACTCCTCAGCCCCTTTTGGCCAGGAAATGGCTGATCCTAAGTGTGAATGTCCCTCGTTTTTGGAGAAGTCTAGACCCAGAAATTAATTTTGAAGCTCATATTCACTTATCTTTATGAATACGTCTGTATTCATACTGGTAGATGTGAATCTGCCAAGGTCTGGGGTTACAGAATCTGTCCAGCTTCTGTCATGTTTCTGCATAGGACTCACCAGCATTCCCCATATCTGTTTGTATCTGTCATATAGCACTGGGAAAATTAAAAGGTGAGAAAGCACTTTCTTAATTTATTTGAAACTAGCTTTCAATGTTTCCTTTTTTTCAACTTAAAAATATTTTTCTTTAATCCAATTTCCTTTTAATTTGTTCACATGGCTGCCAATCCAAGAAATAAGGGCAAAACTTTCAGAGCTGGACAGAAATACCAGAGCTTCTGGTTACTGAACCTATCTGAGGCTTCATTTTCAGCATATAAGGAGGATTTGCAGCTTCCATTATGACATTTAGACACTTCAGTGTTTAAAGAGAAAGCTAAAAATACAAAAAAATAGTTACATAGGATGACTAAATAGTCTTGAAAACATGCCTGTATATAATTTAGCCAGTTGCTTGGACACATTCAGGTGAGGCTGCTATAAAAACTTAAATGGATCATGAAAAAACAGAAACAAATTTTTCTAAGTGTTGAGGATTTGTTGATACTAAAAGATATTAACAAAAACAAAAGGCATTTGGAAATAATAGTTTTCAGGGAGAAAAAATACAAATTAATTTTAAATGTTAAAAAAAATTCCAACTTTTAAAAATCTCAGGATAAATTAATGCAGGGATTCTCTATGCATATGAAGTAAAAGCTATTTAAAAATATTTTTCAAGGTTTTTGTTATGAATCAGGTTGTTTGTCAATGTCACCAAAAAACCTCAGCTACTTGCAAAAGCTAGTATTTGGTCCTCTATTATAGTTCCCGACCAATATTGGGTCATACAGAGAAAAGTTCAGAGTAAGCAGTTTTACTTTACAAGCAATTTTCCAGGATTCCATCACTCCTACTCTTGTTTTAACTCTTCATGTAAATGCATTTATAAGATTGATTATGCCTCCCTAAAAAAACAAGTGAGCTGAGCCTTTAAGCTCACTTTGGAACATGTGTAAGCTGTGCATTTTGCAGCAGGAGTTAGTTCGGTTGAACAGGATACGTCTGCCACAGATGTCAAACACCTCAGTCTCACACCACCTCCAGTTTTTGCATGTTTGATTAGCTGCTGCCTTTTCTCCCTCAGAACTATGTTGTTCCACTGACCACATATATTTCTATAAATGCTCATACCATTGGTGTTAGGTGTTACATGCTACTTTGTGTATTTGAAAGAAGCTGCATTTCTGGAGGAGGTCTGAACTTGTTTTGCTCTTCCACTTTTTATAAACGCTGATAAAACAACAATCAAACCCTTAATCTAGAAAAAGTTTTTGGTAATGTCAAAGAGCCATAAAGTAGATGAAATACCACTATCTTAATGCACAATATGAATATTTGTAATGTTTTCTGTTACTGCTTTTGCACCGATACAAAACACAGTTCTTCCTCCCAGTGACTGCTTATTTTTAAGAGTGTGAGGCCCTAAGCTGTTGAGCGACTGAGTGCTTGCAGTTCTCATTAACTTTAGCAGGAGTAAAGAATTCTCACTTGGCAAAAAAGCAACTTGTAGAACATCTGTTTCTTTGAAAATGACTTGGACTGCACTGAGCACTATACAGCCTGGCAATTAGAATTCATACCAAATGCTCTCCAAGGCCTTGTCTATACAAGAAAGGCCTTGTCAGTATACTTAGATCATTACAGATATACTAGCTAGACTTTCTTGTCCAGAAAGCATTTACCTGTGAAAAGAATACCCTGTCAATAGAATTTACTCAAGCTCACTGTTGGGAGCAAACAGGGTTTTTTTTTGTTTTGTTTTGCTTTGTTTTTCTTTATTTTTGCTTTTATTTTTCTTTTCTGGAAGTAAAGGCTGCATTCACTCTAGGGTTTTCTCTGTTTGAAAAGAACAACAACAACAAAAATAATTAGATGTTACACTTGTAAGTAGTACCCCAGAGAACTTTTTTAGTGTAGATTAGTCCTACAACACTGTCTGTCATTCTGATAGTAGCAGACAACAAAAATGCCTTTTACTAAAAGGTTTTCTGGATAAGAACAAAAAAAAAAAAAATAGTTTAATATTAAGGTTTAAACATGGCTTGGTGTCAATGTATTCTATAGACTTTGTGGAGAGTGAGAAAGACTGCACCTGATAG
>NW_015090922.1:38145082-38170734 GCF_001431845.1 Calidris pugnax | reverse complement strand
AATTAATTATTGGACTGCAGAAACCTAGAACATCTTTATGAATATTAGGCAGTCTGTCGACAAGGTATAGTATTTTGCCTGTGAGCTTCATCTTATTCTAAGTACAAATAGAAATAATGGTTTCAATTCATTATGTAAATTCTGTGAAAGGTGATGAACTTTTGACTACTCCTGAAACTATGATTTTAAATTTAGTTACATCGGGTTGGTAAGGTGGTGGCAGCGGCGGCAGCAATGGCGACAAGAGCTGAGGTAAGCCCGAGGTGAGGGTTGGATTGCGCTGTCAGGCACTGAAATGGCCTGCACAGGGGGGTGGTGGAGTCACTATCCCTGGAGGTATTTAATAAATGTGTAGACATGGCACTTCAGGGCATGCTTTGGTGTCCGAAACTGTTGGGTTGGGTGTTTTGTTGTGGTATTTTTTTGCATGTGTGTATGGTTGGACTTGATGATCTCAAAGGTCCTTTCCAACCATGAAGATTCTGTGATACATTTCTGATTTATCAGTTAAGACTTTTCAAATGGCCATTCAATGTATTTAAATGACAGACTTCTCAGAACCTGTCTGATGGTAATGGAGTTGTATGATTCTATCCTGTTTGTATTTCTGGT
Source organism: Calidris pugnax (assembly GCF_001431845.1). Classification (NCBI taxonomy): domain Eukaryota; kingdom Metazoa; phylum Chordata; class Aves; order Charadriiformes; family Scolopacidae; genus Calidris; species Calidris pugnax. The sequence continues at coordinate 38,170,122 of NW_015090922.1, read as the reverse complement.
GTATTCTGTGTTCTTCTTGGTATCTAAATAATGCTGCTGTGTAGTGCAGAACGATATGTCAAAGTCTTCCAAGTGCTTATCTTATGCTGTTTAAAAATTAGATGCAAAACCTCTTAGGATGGTGACAACTCTGGTTTAAACTTTAATGATGACTCTGAGGAGACCCTGCTAAACTAATATGAAATTAAATTTTAAATCTCTATGACAGCACAATGACATTTTCAACAGAAAAGGGAAAAAAAATTAAGGCACTTCTGCTATATCTAGTTTCCTATTCTGCTGATGTAAAGGGTTTTATATTTAGTTGCAACACACTGATGAAACTCATGTATTACTTTAATTTACAACTTGCATGGATTTGGCCTTCAATCTTTATTACGCAGTCCATGACAGAAACAAACAATTTCACATTAAAAGCATATTGTTACATAGTTGATAACAATGAAAATAAGAAATACATTTTGGCTGCAGAAATAAAAAGAAAAAAACCCCAACCCATACCGTAGAGTTGTATTTTAGAATACACTTAAATTTGTCAAAGTACATTCTCCTCTGGTTAACTACTGATGATTTATTTACAAAGCAAGTAACAAACAATGGCTAGAAAATACCATTGCACCACAAATTATCTACATGGATATTCCTATTTTTCATACTAGAAAACAGCTAAGGTGGCAATCACTTCAGTACAATGTTTCTTCCATAAATCTTAATGTGTTTTAGCAGATAATACAAAAATGGAGATGCGGACTGTTATTACATTAGTTAGAAAAGCAAACGTATTATGGAACTGGTTAAGAGAAAAAATAGATTTCTAGCAAAACGTAAGCTCTAATGCATTAACCACTCCAAGCGCGTCATGTAGGGCCTGTCAACAACTCACAAATTCGAAATGTTGCTGACAGGGCAGTTGGAATTTGAGAGACTAGTTGAAAGAGAAGTCATCAGCAGCCCGTGCCAGCCCCGACAGGCTTACAGTTAGATTTCTGTTCACACAGGAATTTATGTTAATAGAGCCTATGCTCTTTTGTGGATCATTCAACAATCAATAACAACACGGAATACTTTAATTTACTCATCTGTTTTAGAAGCAGTGATAAGTCATTGTTCTGATTTTAGTTTTGATTTTAAAGTCTATCTTTATGTGAGAAATAGAAGCAGAAGGTGAAGCCTGGAGTACTGTTTTTTGTTAAGTGAGCACTGTATTTTCCCTTTGAAATTGTGAAACTTGCAATCCTTGTAAGAGAGGACCTCTTGAACTGCAAGTGTTGTCCTAGATGATCTTGAGAGACTTCAGCACACAAATAACCTGGACAGAAAACATCTCTACAAATAAATTTTAAGAGTAAATCGAGTATCCAACAGTATTACAACTTCGTTTCCCATTTTCTCCAGCCATTAAAAGCTCACCTTTGTTTTTCAAACTATAGTTCTCTAGCCTTTGAATTCTGGTTTCCAACCTGTTTACCACCACTGTCACTTGCCAAGAGCATGCCAGATGGCTACAGGTAGAGTAGCTTTATTAGGACTAATGTATGTATTCCTGGTAAACATGACTGCTTCAAACACTGGAGCCTGGCAAGCCCCCGTATCTCTTGGCTCTGCTTGTTGTTAAGTTTCATGCTTCTGTTATACACAATGTATAAGAAGTGACGCAGAAGCACTTTTTGACAGACTGGAAAAGCAGGCACTTTCCTCTGTGGTATTTTTTTTGTTGTTTTTTTTTTGAGGGCAAGTGTATCCTACACCTTCCCATAGCATACTGCCCAGCGACACCCTGGCACTGGTGCCCAAGTGCTGTGAGAGCCATGCGGCAGCAGACCCTGTCACGGCAGTGGAGTAGTTTCAGCTTCTTGAAGTTCCAACTGAAAGGAAAGAAATTGCAAATACAATGAACAATTACTCGATCTCTTCCCACCCACAAGTCTGTGTGTGCGTTTGCGTGCGTGGGTTTTTTTTTTTAAGAGGTGTTTACTTATCATCTGCAGCTACTGTCCTGCTGTATAAAGCTAAACAGGTAGCCCAGACAGTGAGGCAAGACTATGCCCCTGCAGTAAAGCAACAAAAGCAGAGGGAATGATCACAGAAAAATTTCATGTCTGGCCTTTAAAGATAATGAAATGTTAGTAGATCTGAGATTTGAACTAGAATTGGAATGTATTTCATACAAAACCATTTTTTTTCTCTTTCTAGAGGGAAACCCTCTATGAATTTCACAGGCATGGAAGGATTTCACTCCCTTCCTGTATTCTTTTTGTAGCAGTTTGCAGGGGAGTTAGTATTTTACATAATACCTTCTGTGCCTACATCAGTACGTTGGCTAATTTTTGGATTTGCAGTTACAGTCTAGCTTAAATTCCGTGTGAGATGAACTTACATCAGCAAACAAACCCAACAGCCTCTCAGCCCTGTGTGTCCACAGTAGCCATGTCAAGTCCCATTCCCGTACAGGTACGATAGCACTAGAGATGTTTTCATCTAGAAAATCCACTTACTGCACATCCTGAAAGTCTGCAACCCTTTTTACTGCCCAACCAATGTTAGCTGGCAGCACTAGAATCTATTAAAAACAGGGTGGGAGACACTGCAAATAAAGGGTTTATGGTATGGAAAGCAGAGTCACGAATGCAGCCTGAGACAAGAGAGGGAATGTGCTCCCATGAAAGTAGCAGCACGTGGGTAATAGTGGGTAATAGTTTTGGATTTGCATTTTCTAACTGGATCTCTTTCCAAGCACATTCAGCAGAGGGGAGGCTGTTATAACTACTGATTTGGAGATAAATTTCTCCAAGGCCACAACATAACTCAAATGCTTGTTCAATTGAACATGCTATATGTCTGGATTTTCTTTATTCTGCAGTGGGAATGTTACTCCTCAGCCCCTTTTGGCCAGGAAATGGCTGATCCTAAGTGTGAATGTCCCTCGTTTTTGGAGAAGTCTAGACCCAGAAATTAATTTTGAAGCTCATATTCACTTATCTTTATGAATACGTCTGTATTCATACTGGTAGATGTGAATCTGCCAAGGTCTGGAGTTACAGAATCTGTCCAGCTTGTGTCACGTTTCTGCATAGGACTCACCAGCATTCCCCATATCTGTTTGTATCTGTCATATAGCACTGGGAAAATTAAAAGGTAAGAAAGCACTTTCTTAATTTATTTGAAACTAGCTTTCAATGTTTCCTTTTTTTCAACTTAAAAATATTTTTCTTTAATCCAATTTCCTTTTAATTTGTTCACATGGCTGCCAATCCAAGAAATAAGGGCAAAACTTTCAGAGCTGGACAGAAATACCAGAGCTTCTGGTTACTGAACCTATCTGAGGCTTCATTTTCAGCATATAAGGAGGATTTGCAGCTTCCATTATGACATTTAGACACTTCAGTGTTTAAAGAGAAAGCTAAAAATACAAAAAAATAGTTACATAGGATGACTAAATAGTCTTGAAAACGTGCCTGTATATAATTTGCCCAGTTGCTTGGACACATTCAGGTGAGGCTGCTATAAAAACTTAAATGGATCACGAAGAAACTGAAACAAATTAAATTTATCAGCTTTCTATAATTATTAATAAAGCATTTTCCTAAATATTTAGGATTTGTTGACACTAAGAGATATTAACAAAAACAAAAGGCATTTGGAAATAATAGTTTTCAGGGAGAAAAAATACAAATTAATTTTAAATGTTAAAAAAAATTCCAACTTTTAAAAATCTCAGGATAAATTAATGCAGGGATTCTCTATGCATATGAAGTAAAAGCTATTTAAAAATATTTTTCAAGGTTTTTGTTATGAATCAGGTTGTTTGTCAATGTCACCAAAAAACCTCAGCTACTTGCAAAAGCTAGTATTTGGTCCTCTATTATAGTTCCCGACCAATATTGGGTCATACAGAGAAAAGTTCAGAGCAAGCAGTTTTGCTTTACAAGCAATTTTTCCAGGATTCCATCACTTCTACTCTTGTTTTAACTCTTCATGTAAATGCATTTATAAGATTGATTATGCCTCCCTAAAAAAACAAGTGAGCTGAGCCTTTAAGCTCACTTTGGAACATGTGTAAGCTGTGCATTTTGCAGCAGGAGTTAGTTCGGTTGAACAGGATACGTCTGCCACAGATGTCAAACACCTCAGTCTCACACCACCTCCAGTTTTTGCATGTTTGATTAGCTGCTGCCTTTTCTCCCTCAGAACTATGTTGTTCCACTGACCACATATATTTCTATAAATGCTCATACCATTGGTGTTAGGTGTTACATGCTACTTTGTGTATTTGAAAGAAGCTGCATTTCTGGAGGAGGTCTGAACTTGTTTTGCTCTTCCACTTTTTATAAACGCTGATAAAACAACAATCAAACCCTTAATCTAGAAAAAGTTTTTGGTAATGTCAAAGAGCCATAAAGTAGATGAAATACCACTATCTTAATGCACAATATGAATATTTGTAATGTTTTCTGTTACTGCTTTTGCACTGATATAAAACACAGCTCTTCCTCCCAGTGACTGCTTATTTTTAGGAGTGTGAGGCCCTAAGCTGTTGAGCGACTGAGTGCTTGCAGTTCTCATTAACTTTAGCAGGAGTAAAGAATTCTCACTTGGCAAAAAAGCAACTTGTAGAACATCTGTTTCTTTGAAAATGACTTGGACTGCACTGAGCACTATACAGCCTGGCAATTAGAATTCATACCAAATGCTCTCCAAGGCCTTGTCTATACAAGAAAGGCCTTGTCAGTATACTTAGATCATTACAGATATACTAGCTAGACTTTCTTGTCCAGAAAGCATTTACCTGTGAAAAGAATACCCTGTCAATAGAATTTACTCAAGCTCACTGTTGGGAGCAAACAGGGTTATACCCTGTCAATAGAATTTACTCAAGCTCATTGTTGGGAGCAAACAGGGGTTTTTTTGTTGTTTTTTTTTTTGCTTTCTTTATTTTTGCTTTTATTTCTCTTTTCTGGAAGTAAAGGCTGCATTCACTCTAGGGTTTTCTCTGTTTGAAAAGAACAACAACAACAAAAATAATTAGATGTTACACTTGTAAGTAGTACCCCAGAGAACCTTTTTAGTGTAGATTAGTCCTACAACACTGTCTGTCATTCTGATAGTAGCAGACAACAAAAATGCCTTTTACTAAAAGGTTTTCTGGAGAAGAACAAAAAAAAAAAAATAGTTTAATATTAAGGTTTAAACATAAAAATGCCTTTTACTAAAAGGTTTTCTGGATAAGAAAAAAAAAAAGTAGTAGTTTAATATTGAAGTTTAAACACGGCTTGGTGTCAATGTATTCTATAGACTTTGTGGAGAGTGAGAAAGACTGCACCTGATAGTTGTGGTGCCGTACTCCAGGGAGTGCAGGAGTGAGAAGGTTGAGGTCAACATCCAGTGAGCACATCTGGCAGAAATAAACCAGCAGCTGCTGGAGCCAGGATTGCAGGGATGGTGGTGAGGGAAGTGAAATCGGGCCCATTTATGGCCACATCAAATTCTTTCAAATACCAGACCATGCAAAGAGACCTTTCCACCCATCTATGAGAGCATGAGCTTCCAAGGGTTGTCTTCTTCTCCATAGCCCTGGGGAAAACTGATGACTAGTAGCTACTATAAGCTACACAAGTAGACAAAGCTGGGCAACCACACAATTTCTTACAGCTCTGCATACACCTTTTTTGTTCTGTGCATATTGGCTCTTTGCTTCAGTTTCCTTCTTTACTACCTTTCTCGGACCTCATTCCTGATGTTCCCCTTTCTCCTCCTCCCTCTTCCTCTCACCTCCCTTTTCCTTCATTGTCTTCCCCTTCACTTCTTTTTACATATGCTTTATCACTTAACTAATTCCATCACTATTCCCTAAATATAAAAAACAAACCCCAAAAACAACCATCACTTCACTTGTTTGGTCTATCTCTGCCTCAGCTGGCTCTCTCCCTTGTTGGTGTAGGTTGAAAGATCTTTGTGGGAAGGATCGTCTTCTATTCTGTGTTCGCTCAGTGCCGAGGGAAATAGACTTTATTTCATTCAGCCTCTGGGCAGTAAGTACCACATTAATCTTCACTAAGGGTAGAAGTTTAGAAGGCTACAGCTCTCCTACAAATATTATAAAGAAGCATAATTAAATGTAGAAAATATGTGCATACACACTGCACTGTAAAAAGCTGGAATTGTACTAGATACAGAAACAATCCTGTTGTCAAACACATGCACATAATTAACTCCACTGAGGGTTACATTATTAACAGATGAATCTGTCTAATAAGTGTTTAGTTTACCTCGTAAATGCTACACATATATACATACATACAGATACGTATGCGCCTCTGCCAAGTTTGGCAGTTCTGCTGTGCCACCAAAGCGTGCGTAAGACTGAGCAGGTACTAACTGGTTTCACAGGCCACAGTTTGGCACGTATGAGGCAGATGCTGGTGAACCACACCACCAACTGTGGATGTTTAATAAAGCTTCCCCTTCTCCCTTTCGCCTGCTCCCTCCCCTTTTCTGCAGCAATGACTATTTTGTCTGTTTGGAGATGACAATGTTCTGATGTGGGTTTTCTGGCAGCAGCTGAGTGACAGGTATGTGATTGTTTTCACAAGAAGCCATTGATGCCTGCACCTCGAGGAGGCAGCTAGCTTGTGGCTGAAGTGGCAGCAGCGAGCAGCTAGTGCAGGAGCAACCTAAGGATATTGCTGAAAGGTGGTGTGTCAAGGAATGAACTAGGCTTGTGCCTTTTGTTCTTCTTTTTCATGAATTACAGAGACGGCTTAAACTTTTTCTAGCACTTGTGCTGTGCATGAGTTATTTCTATGAATATTAAGATTTGCCTCCATATTTTGCTTGATGTTAACTGAGGGATGTGCACTGGAAATTCTCAGGACTAATCACTGGGACATGGATGTTGAAGATGTAGCAAAACAGCTTCTTTGCGAAAGCTAAGCAAAACTAGCCTGAATAAAAAAATCAAACATCTGTTTCTCTTGGTATCTGCTGTGCCATAAAATCCCTACTTCTCAAAGGCTTTTTCTGCATGGAAAAGGCATGTTCTCTGTATACCTTAAATAGCAAAAATGGCGCAATAGTCTTTAACAGTTGGACTAGATAATTGTTGTATGTCCCTTCCAACTGAACTATTCTATTCTATTCACATGTGTGTATATATATTTATATGTGTATGTATATCTCAAAACCCACCCTAACCAACACAGATAATTATCTGATAATAGAACTGCATGTATACAAGCCTTTGTCTACTTCTTGTGTGTCTTACAGGACAAATAAGCCAGGTAGGCTGCCTTTTGTACATCAACAAAAAGCGTCAAAGCACAGTTTCTTCTCTTTTATTCACTGTTGGAATGGGACAAGAAGATTCTGTACACTCCTGTCTCCCTCAGCAGACAAGGAATAAGAATAAAGAAATCTGTGATTACTCTCCAGCCAGTTCTAGAGCAGTCACCTATTGTAAACATCCTGCAAAGGAAACACTGTTTTGTGTGCTGTGTAGGTGCATGCATGTTGGACCCAATCATACAAGATACCTCTGAAAACCCTCAGCTTCTGAGCATCAGCTGGAGGACAGAACAACTAGCCCCATGCAGCACTGGGGTCTCTGTGTATGCATACACCAGTTTAAAATATAACCTTGAAGGTGTTTAGACCTTCAGATAGCTACAAATCAGTATAAACCGTAACTTCAGAATACATGTCATCTCCAAGCGGGAGGCCTGGATCCAGAGATGACATCTCCACTGCTAGTCATACCTGATGGTTAGTCCTGTCCACAGTGTTGGCAGTGGAAGCATGGTCACGAGTGTTTTGTCGGACTCGAGTGGAGTTTTGCTGCTCAATGGTTGAGGAAGTGGGGATGCAGAACTCTCTGAAACACCTTTTGAAATTCTCATCTAGAAATGCATAAAGGACTGGATTAAGGCAGCTATTTGTATACCCTAAAGCAATACAGAAATGCCAGGAGACAGTCTGGAAAGTAGTTTCTGGGATGTTGACCAGGGCTTTAACGATGACATAAATGTGGATGGGAGTCCAGCAGACGATAAACACTGCCACCACTACAAGAACCATCCTCGTGATTCTCCGCAGGTTCCTGTCCTTCTCTTTGGAGCCAGATAACATGCGAACGCTCTTTAGGCGTAAAATCATCAGCCCATAGCAGACGGTAATGATCAGGACTGGCATGATGAAGGCAAAGATGAACACACAGATTTTCAGGAGGTTCTCCCAGTACCAAGCAGGATGGGAGAATGTAAGTGTGCAGTCAATTGAGCCTAGAGAAAAAAAGAAAACAGCAGAGAACAGGTGGGTCAGTTTTTGATCTGTTTTTCTTCAAACTCTTTTTGTTAAATATCATAGGCATGAAGATTTACTAAGTAAATGACTAAACTGAAGTAATCTGTGACCTGTCATTGGTGCAAACATCAATAGGACACAGTGCTGCAAAACATTATGTATCGTGAGTTAGAGAAACAAAACCAAAGTAATGTGTTCTCTTTTGCATTTTATGGCTTGAAATTTTGTGTATATTGGACAAGAAAAAGAGCAGAATTGTTGTAACTGCTTAAACATTGACTCATTTTCACTTTCAGTATAAAATCTGGCAAAAAAAAAAAAAGAAAAAGAGATGGTTTAACCACCTTATCTGCTGAGAGTTTGGGCATTTCAGGGCAATAGGGAAGTGGATGACATGTTAACTGGGCACAATGGAGGGTTTGGATTTATGTTGAGATGCTGTTGCTTCATGGAAGGTCTTTGAGTGCCAGCGATGAGGTGATGAAACACTGAAACAGGTTGCCCGGGGAAGTGGTAGATGCCCCGTCTCTGGAAACATTCCAGATCAGGTCGGATGGGGCTCTGAACAACCTGATCTAGTTGATGATGACCTTTAAAGATTCCTTCCAACTCAAACTATTCTATGATTCTGTCATCCAGAACATGCTCTCTGATCTGTATCATGTCCTGCCAGACAAAATATCTATGGCTGCCAACTTCTGGGGGAATACCACAGGTAAAGCACAGGCTTCTGTGCTATAGAAGAGTGCATAGCCACCGCACAGCAGAAGACAGGCAGGCACAGATGCTTTTCCAAACCCTGTGTGGGACAGCGGGACTTGCATGAATCTACAGATGGATCTGGAGCTGCCTGGTGTAAAAGACAGACCATGTGCAGTTCTGTGTCCAGTCAACTACAGCTGTTGAAGGGGTCCATTTGCACTGATGCCTGCTTTATACAGGCTGGAGGTCAGAAGTTAACTCAATGTCTCTAAAATAAAGTGAAACAATGCAGAAAGGAGTTTAAACATCAAAATATTCAACTTAGGAATGAAAGTCAGACTTACCATGCCTGTATTTAGTAGTTGCCATGAACATAACTGGCAGGCCAATGGCAGAAGAAAGAATCCAGTTGCAGACATTGACAATTTTGGCATTTCTTGGGGTACGGAAATCAAGGGCCTTAACTGGGTGGCAAACAGCTACGTAGCGATCCACACTCATGGTGCAGAGTGTGAAGATACTGGTGAACATGTTGTAGTAGTCTATGGATATAACAATCTTACAGAGGATTGTACCAAATGGCCACGTTCCCATCAAGTAATTCACACTCTGGAATGGCAGAGTGCTTGTTGCTAGAGCATCTGCCAGTGCAAGATTGAAAATATAGATATTGGTGGCAGTCTTCATTTTCGTGTACCTAGAAAAAAATCAGCAAAGCATGTGAATGACCACGACAGACAATGCTAAACAAAACTGAGTCCAGTGCATCATGCATAATAAATTTCTATGCAATAATTAGCTTGATACTATGAAGGTTACTTTCTGCTTTTAACAAATGACCTTGCTAAGGTTTATCTAAATGATCTTTGCAGCTCAGTGAGACGTTAGTTAAATGGTGTGAGAAAGAAAAGATTAATTTAACTTTTACAGAGAGAAAGGATCCACATAAAAAAGAAAAAGAAGAAATAGAAGAAATAATATTATGGATGCTAAAGAACTGAGAAATTATTTGAATAAATTGTATTTGTACATATTGGACCCTTTACTGAATGGATAAATTTTCTGCATCTGCTGATGTCACGTCAAGTATCAGAACTGTGGTCTACAGAAATGGGGAACTCATTCGTGGAGTATTAATGATATAATTCCTTAGGGAATAAGTACCTAAAACATTAGTGTAATTATCAAATTCGCTGTGTCTAAAAATGCAGGCTTTTAAGAGTTTCTCATTTGTTTATAATTATAGAATTCTAAGATCATTTGTAATGATGGTTTTTACATTGCCTTACTAATCTTAATGTCCTAAACAAGTTGGACAGATGGTTCTTCCAACTAAATGAGAAGACAGATGCTATTACCCAGATGCAATTAGCCGGATGCACTGAGCATGTCAACAGAACCACCGCCCGTGTGGATGCTGCAGCCCTGCTGTTTGAGGTAGGAATGCCTGCTCTGCTCCACGGTGCCTATTTCAGCAGGAGGGTCTTCAAACTCCTTTGTACCTCCCTCCCTCTTGCTAAGTCTGTGCCACTAACTACCCAAACCCCACTTTTTGAATTTGTCACACTTCAATCACAGCTGAGCAGGGGGAGTTTTTTATGTTTTAATTTGTGTTTGCATTGCTAAAGGTAGAATCCGAATTCCTCCTTAGTTTTAACAACTTTTGTGAAGAGCCTTTACAATTTCAAGTTCTTGTGTCACCTGAGCAGCACTTGACACCTAACGTTGATGAGGATGCTACACTTTTGCAGTGGTAAAATGACTGTTTCACTCTAAGTTATGTTCCTGGCTCTGCTGCCCTGCTGTCCTGTTGCTGCCAAGGTTTTTGGGCACTGGCTTTTGGGGGGAGAGATGGCTTGCTCTTTTGATAAAAATCCCTTCTGTTTCTGCAAAGTAACAAGTACAGTGTTTGATCAAACATCTTACAATTTATGGATGTGCAAGAGGAATAGACCATTTGAAAAGATCTTTCAGGCAACCTGCTGGGGAAGGCAAAGTGTAAAATACAGGCTTTCATAGTTTTTTGTCTCTGATCTCTTCAGAACATGAGTCAGCTGCAAAAAAAATGGTGGCAGGGCTGTGTAAGGAACACATATTCAGAACTTTTTTGTAGGGTCTGGTGAAATTTAGACTTCATGCTGAATGTATCTAGATAGCTTTTATGACGAACATCTGAAGAAGTTTGCCCTGCCTTTGTTCTCTCATTTTCTAGCATTAAGCATGAGGAGCTACTAGCAACCCTAATTGCAGTTTAGGGTGTTTTTAAAGAAAATATTTCCAAGCTCTTTCTTGACTGATGTCTTGAGAAACTATGATCTGGGTATGATACTTTGAAGCTTTAAACAAAACCTGCATTCTGACAGTAACCTAAAAAAGTTTTCTTTCACATTTATCCATCAGATTGTAACACTAACTTAGGAAGAGGTAGATGCTGCAACCATTCATGCCTCTTTCTGCTGGGAATTATTTAGAAAAAATGTACAGGATTGCAGTGTGGGAGAGGAACATAATAAGCTGCAGCTCTAAAAACAGTTTGGAGGGAGAAGAAAATATTTTCTGGGCAATTTGCTGTAGAATCTTGCAGAACAGAAGGAAAATAACAACATATTTATAATGACTTTACTATTACCGAGAATGAAAACGTTGTACTAAGCCCTCCTTCTGCCATGTCTCCTGATTGTCAAAAATAAATGTCTTTTCCATAGGTCTGACAACAGACCCAGGACTAGCTATAATTGTGTCCAGAGAGCTAACCTGGAGATTTAGTTGTGTTACGAGCAGACGTATCCAGCTTGCTCCAGTCTGAGCTGCTCAAGCAGCAAGAGCAGTGGAGGGACAGTGGCTCTCAGTTCTGCACAGACAAGGACAACGAGGATCCTTTGCCCTCACCCAGGATGCTGATCCCTACTCAGCTCTGAGGTGATTGTCCTGTCTCTGTCGTTATGGGCTGGGCACGAAATCACGCTTAGATATGTTGTTCCGTGCTGCTGCCATCACACACGATTCTGGCACAACTCTGTCTGCAGAGCACATCATCAGATTATAATGATTTTTTTTAATATACCAGTAATTAAAGCCACTCTGATTATTTTAAGGCAACACTTAATACAGCAAAAAATAAATGCATCAACCAATATGCAATTGACTCTCAGGCCAGAATGCCAAAGGATGGGCAGAGAAAAGCTCTGAATAAATGGAATAAAACTTCTTCACCGGGACTGGCATGGGTGTTATCCTGCTTAAATGCTACACATTTTTCGGTTTTGCTGTCTTGCTTTCATTGTCAGTTTAAGCTTAAAAGTTCTCAGACTTATTTTGTCTAATGGGCTCTATAGGCTATTAGTGAAGGATTTTGCTTGAAGTACTCTGTAATCTTTATATTTCTAATCACTCTGTTCTTAGGAAGAAAGGAAGCAGAGCTTTTGTGGTGATAGAAAGTATCTACCTCCACAATTGCCTATTCAACAAAAGCTTATTGAAATTTACAATATTCTTCTTGGTGAATTCTATGGCATTTTGGTGTTTTTCTGTACTGAATATTGCAAGACTTTATAAAGGGATTATTTCTAAAAGGTACATTTTGTTAAACATGTATTTTTCCAAATTAGTAGATTATCAGTGTTCCCAGGATTATTTTTTTGGTACGAACAAATAAATACTGAAGCAATTGATTAAAAGTAATTTTAACAGCATGAAAAATAACATTCCCTCAAAATTGAGCTCTTGAAAGCCTTGATCTTAGCTGTTACTATATCTTTTGCTAAGGTATCAGTCTGCTTATTTGAACAAGCAGCACAAATACTTCCATTATCCAGACACAGGTGTGTATGTGATGAGATTCAATACTTCAGAGGGATTTAATTTTATATGTAATTTAAGTCACAGAATATCTGTATGACTTGTAATACCAAAAGCACGGGATTTAGAAATGCAATCTTTTAACAGATACTGTTTTTGCATTTTCATTCAAGCCACCAGAGAATCTAAAAATGAACAGATGTGTAAAGAAAGATTCTTAAATGCAAACCCATGAAAATCTGAATGCTGGCATTTAGATTGCATTGAAATTTCAGCATCTGAAATACTATGCATAATAAAGTTTGCATGACAATGAGAAAGGTTGCAAGTGAAGACAAAAGCTGGCTTTGGGCAACATTACTTTTATTTTTACAGCTTTGCAATGAAAGACTTATAGAGCAACATGATTATTCAATTTTTTGTGAATATTTAGCTTGATACGGCTCTTGATACATATTCAAATTAATTATGCTCATTATAATACTCACACTCACTAGTATGCCCTTTCTGTCTCTTCAGCGCAGGTTTTATGTCATAAAATATCTATGTTTATTAAACGATTTTTGTTGGTAGTAGGTGATAGATGAGATTTACAACAGTAAAGATATACTTTGTGTATGCCTAATTCTGCAGGGTAAACTCAATCTTGCCTTTATCTTCAATCCAGCAAAGCTTTAAAATATACTTAAAGTTTGAAGATCTGATCTGCACAGTTCCGCTCAACTGCGATTTGCTTGGAATAAGAAAAAGCAAAGCAGAAAATCATAAAAATCCTTCTCAGCTAGTCACTAAGTTCCTACTACTCAAGGATAAATACAAAGTCTTGAAATGACCTCTTCAACTGGCAGCCCATGGGCCACATGTCGTTTGCAAACCAAATAAAAGGTTCACCAAAGTGAGCTAGAGAGACAACATGTAACAGCATCCTGAGGAGCCGTGAGCACCTTCCCTTCCACCTCACAAACATTTGACAAGAGAGATGTGAACACACTTGTGCCTCTTTCTATTTCTGCAAGACAGATCTGTTTCTGGCGTTCCCAGTCCAATGGTTTAGTCTCCACCTTATCACCTCCAAAAAGTCTGCCTAGTTGAAACAATTTTTAATTAACTTTAATTTCCATGGCTGCTCTGGTGCATCTTGTATATGCAACTCCAAAAATTCTTCAGCTTGCATAGCTGAAAAGAACAAATAACGGGATGACTGTTTCTTTTCTTAAAAAATCATGACATTTTTAGTTTGCGTCATGCTTTTTCTAAGCCTAATAGATACAGTTGGTGTACTGCCATCTGAGTCTTGTCCCTATTGCTTCTCAGATAAGCCGTTTACATCCCTGTGGACCACTGAAATATACCCTACTCCAGATCCTTCAGCCCTTCTGTACCACATCAGTTTTCCCATGCCCTTGTACCACGGGGCTAGTGCAATGAAGTCAGACAAGGGGTGCGTGTCTAACCCAGTGAATGTAGTAACACATACCATAACAAATAAATTTGAAAACTGCTCCCATCTGAATAGGAACAGTGAGGAGGAAAGGAGAAACAGTCTTTTGCACTTAGGAAATGGGCTGGCCAATGATAGATTGGTAATAACTGCTTTCAGCAACACAAAGGCCTGCAAGCTTTTGTCCACAGAATGCTAATTTGGAGACAAAGCCTGCTTCAACTGATCTGTGTTTTAGTTCAATGCAAAATATATGAAAAACTGGCTTAATTACAGGAGATTCATTGCAGAAAGCAGTCGTTCATGAAAATGGTTTGGCTGCTGAAAGAAACAACAGCCAGCGATTAGGTCTTGCATACAGACAACCTGACATAACTCTTGTTGATGCTGGAGGAGATTAGGTTAGCGTTTCAAATTCATGTTCTTCTTGCATAAATGACTTGTTAAACAAATGAAGGATCATTATGTGCATACATTAGATTAGTTGAGGTCTCCTTGGGTGGGAAGATTAAAACATGTGAAGTATGCCTATTTGAACCAATTTAAATTAACTTTTATTTCCATGGCTGTTCTCGTGCGCCTTGTATATGCAACGCAAAAACACTAGGAAAGGGGGATTTTTTTTTTCTTTTTTGCATGTTTTCCTGAGATACTAGGCACTTTCATTTTTCACTAAGCCCTTACACGTTGACAAAGATCATGTTCTATTCAGAACAGTCTGGAACACCTTCCCCCTTCCAAAAAATTATTCTGTCTGCCAATCCAATAAGTATGTTTGACACTGAAGTCATGTGTCTCTCAGATAGAGCATATCCTGGAAAGTTCCTTTGAGCTAAAGGGTCTCAAATAAAAGACTTAACTGATGGCCACGCTATCTTATTGACCTTTTTATTTCTTTGCATGGTAGTGAAAGACCCATACTGTGTTTCAGCCACAGCTGTGATGTGTGCTGCAGTAGACTGTTACCTATTAAAGTTTTGAAGTCTGTATGAGCCTAACCTACCTATCTGAGAGCATATGACTTAATTATCTTAAAGATTTTTCTATTGATTTCTATTTGATTTTTCTATTCAGGGATAGTTCAGAATGCTTATGCCTTGAGCCATTAAATTCAAGCTCTGGGTACAAGCATCATAAATCTGTGCACAACCCTTACACATTATTATGTGGTCAGGCCACCCAGGTTGGAGGTGCAATACTGTGATTACCATCTACTCAGCCCTTCTGATTTATATTCTTCTAAAGAGATCACATACGAGGATGAAATTTAAAAATAATAAGCCCTCAGGGAAAACAAACAAACAAATAATTAAAAAATAATCCTTTAGCAGGTACATTGTAGCAGAAAATGTTCACACTTGCTTTCAATGAAATTGTGCAATTTGCAGGCACATTCACTTCCTGCGCTGATCCAGGGTTTGGGGATAAAAGCTGAACTAGGGAAGGGAACAAGAAAGACAGAGGCAGTGGTTATTTCCTCCTGTTAAAGCTTTGTGTCCTGACTCCCAGCATTGTGCCAGCCGGCCGTCTCTGTGACCGGTGGTGGTTTAATCAGACAGATGAAAAAACATGCAAACACCAAGCGTCACTTCAAGTGCCAAGTCATGGCACGCTGAGGGGGTTCACTAGATCTAAAATAGCAAGGCCTAGTTCTTCATTCTGGGTGGGGAATGCAGCAAGGCCTCCATGTATGTTATGCTGGAGCGGCCTTCCCCTCGCTTCCTCATGCACCGGCAAGGGGATGCCCTTTTTATAAAGCAGTTTGAATGCATATGCTGAATGTGGATATGAACGCAGGGCAGATAAGTGCTGGACTGTAGCTGCTTCAGCTGCTACCTCTTTTCTCCCTAATACTTTGTTTTCCCTCTGTCAAGTTTGTTTTTCACTTTATTCTCCTCCGTGGCACAAATGGAATTAATCCAGACTTTCACCAAAGTTTACTTCCCTCAGGTTATCTTGCTAGCATTTTTGACTTCCCAGCTTGTCCTGTCCTTGCGCCAGGGACTGTCTCAAGGCAGTTCCACCAGCATTTGCTTACAGGACCTAGGCAGGAGAATAGGCAGAGCACATCACTTCTCGTGGAACAGCATCAGCTTAGGGCCGTTTCTCCTGTTCTCAGCATCAATTAGCGACTCTCAGACCTCAGCTTTGGGAGAGGGAGAGATAAATGAAAGCCTTTTAGGCAGAGTCAGCTTTCTTCAGACTCCTGTGCGGGTCTTTTTGGGAACAATGTGGCACCAAGAGAGTTGGGAGGACATCTGACTCATCCTGTTTTCAATTAATTACAATACTGTGTTGGGCTTTGGGCTAAAATTCACCTGTTGCTTTCTTTATGGCTTTTCCTGCTTTTTTTGCTACTGAGAGTCATCCTATAGAGGTCCTCTTTCTGCTGCTTAGTTTGAATAAGTGAGTTTGGCCCTTCCCAGAGAAAACAAAACAAGCTTCTTTCTTTGGGAAAAACAGCTGTTTTGGCTGCTCCTTTTCCTTGATGTCTGACAGAGAGGATTAAGGAGCAAGGAGATTACTTCAGACAGAACACACAAACTCCACAGCAGTCATGACAGGTAACTATTTTATTATTTATCTTTTATTATTTTCGTGCCTTTTAAAATTACATCTATACGCTTAATATCCTGGCAGAAATCCATACAAAATAAAACTGATGTGATGCATTTTTTCTTTTCCCTAAAAGGGGAGGGGAACCAGCCAGAACTGATCTTTATAGATACATTCATAATCAACTTGCCGCACAAACACCTAAGATGTTGCAATGTCTTATAACTCCCATTACCCTTTTTTTCTTTTTCTTTTCCCAGAGATAACAAAAAGCCACTTAACGATAAAAACCAAAGGACAGCAATATATATGCTCCACGTCATCTGCTGGTACACTTCTTTCCCCTCCAGCCTAGATAAATGTGGGAAGAATTACATGCAAATTATTCCAGGGCTTTATCTGGCCTGCTTGTTAAATCACCTTTAGCTGAGTTTCTGTTTGCCTGGTGCTGAGGCCATATATGGGTCTCCAGTAAAGGTGGCTGCTTTCACAGTTACTGTGTAACACATTTCTCAGAAATAAATCAATGGTGTTAATAAGGCTAACTCCAATATACTGTCATTATCCAGCAGAGGGTGCTTATTGCTGAAATTTTTGCTTTGCCAGGAAGACATGGAAAGGAAAAACGTCGGTTTCTGTGACTTTCTCCCCTCTGCCTTCAGGGAAGTGTGACTGAAAGTAAAATCACTGTCTACGTTTATGATAACTGTGGTTATATTTTCCTAGGGGGCCATGTAAACAGCTATTTTCTCTGCTTTCCAGGTGCTGGTTCCCTCCTCCTGATTTGTGGACTGATCAGCTCACCCCCAGCTTGGCAGGGAAGCTGGCAGGGAAGCCTCTGAAGACAGTTTTACCACCAGTACAAGTGAGATCCTCGAAGGTGTGACAGGGAACAGCAGAAGAAGTCACCCCTGGTAAGAGGATATCAGAGAAGTAGCACGGGGCTCGAGATAATGCCTACATAGACCAAAGTAATGTTAAGTATACAAGGTATGGTCTCTTGCATGCAAGAGACCAGAATCTTCTAGTGAAGCTGTCGAGTGTGATCTGGAAAGGAGTGAGAAAATAGGTGAGAAAAAGGGACTGGAGAGAGCATAAACAGGGGAGATGGGGGAAGCAGTTGATGATGGAGGCAGGCACGACAGAAAGAAGCAGCATGATTATGCGCTCTGAGGAGACCAGATGAAAAGTGTTAGGGCTCATGGATTTAGTCTCTATGTGACCAGGATGAGACTGTGAGTGAAGCTGGGGCTCTGAGGGAGGTACTGAGACCATCACCTCACAAGAAGGCTTTGGGTAACTGGCTCCTTGCATGATTTATCTGTAAAGGCAGCACGTCCCTGTGCTGGAGGTTAGCGTGGTGCAAGGGGAAAACAGGAAAACATACCTAACTGCTGCTCCCTGCTCCCCCGTAAGAGATTTCTCTCAGCTGGGATTGCTCCACAATGAGGAGTAGGTGATCTATTTTACACAAACATTTTTGTTTTGAAGTTTTATTCCTGATCTGAGATACAAGATCTTACAGCTGATAATTGAACACTTCTCAGTGAGAAGGTGGACAAAAAATGCTATTTCATGTCTTTCGCAGGTACCTGACAGCTATAGTCTGTCATCCGTACCTTTTTTCATCACGCAAATTCAAAGGGAAGTATAAATAAAATTTAAAAGTGTTTAACATTAAACAGATTAATGCTTCTTAACACACCTGGGCTAAGCTGTGGAACTCCTTGCTACTGAACACTATTAAAAGCCAACTTCCAAAAGGGAGCAGGCTCTTTGAAAGATGAGAGCAGCCCTACTTAGCACACCGTGAACTCAAACTTCATGGTATAAACCAAAGAAGGCACAGATAGGTATAAAAAGAGCTCTGTTTGAGACCAGCCTAATCACAGCAATTCAGATTTTTTAAAAATATAGTTATAATGAACAAGGATTGAAAACTTATTTTCACTTGAATTCATAATGAAAATAAATATTTTTTTAAAACATCTATTAATGAAGATCTCTATAATATCCATCTTAACACTTAGGCTTAAAAAGAACTAACTTACTTAAAATCTTAAAAAATGTTTCAGAACTCTGAAATTTTGCTTTAGAGAACGTTCATTTCAAACAAGCTTGTTTAGACATGGTAATATTTGTGACCTTTTATTTCCAACATTATTTTTGATTCTGATTTTTTTTTTTTTTGGACTACTGATGGTAGGAATGTCCACAGAAAGCTATTGAATAAAATGTTGATGCAAACTGCAGCTCAGAAAGTCCCTGTGCAATCTAACAGACTGTTAGAATGACTCTTACAGTGATGTTCCTTTTTCTTCTGCTCTTTGACTAAACACCAGCTGCTGCCTATGGCTGGAAAAGAGGTTAGTAAGCTACCCTATGATTCTGAGACATTTGGTCTTATATCACGTTACATTTAAGATTTTTGTGAGTATGTCACCTTTTGGTCTAAAAAAAAAATCTGAAAGCTTATCAACAGCGTTCAGCAGAAGCTATGCCTGATGATTTGAAAAAATTACTGTAAATTAAATTAAAATAAAGCAGTACTTCAGGATTATGTTAGTTCATTTAGCTAATTAGTCATTAGCTTGCTAATAATTACATAATATAATATAAACAATATGTGCTCACAATATTTTCTAATTTTACTGAAGACATGAAAAGTTGGTATAATTTGACTTATTTTTATGAGGAAATGAAAAAAAAATAATCAGGAAGTGCTTAACATTATTTTTCTTGAGAGCCATTACCAAAATGATACTCGAGGAAAAATACAGCGGGATCAGAACGGCTTTTTCAAGAGAAATTGAGTAAGAGGGGATGTTTTCTGCCCAGAAGAGCCTCTAGCAGAGCAGGGGGGTCTGCCCTCCTGGGGCAGGTGTGCTGGCCCATGGGCAAGAGAGAAGTGTGGGGCAGCAGAGCCAGCTGCTGCTCTTACTTAACCCCCAGTCACCTCTGCTCCCTCAGGGAGATGGGGATTATTCCCATGTTGCAGACTAACGTATTTTGGGCCAAATTTTGACCATATCCATGACAATATAATTTTTTTTAAAAACTAGAATACAAAGGTATAGATGCTGTTTTATCTGTCTGCTTCCCCTGATCTTGGGCAAGGCAAAGAGAGCAGCCTGCTAGTCAAACATTTACCCACTAGCTGAGGTTGGTAAACTTCTACCACAAACAGTGTGCAAACAGGCACACCTGCCTTTCTGTAATGCAGGATGCTGAGGGTCACCCCTCACTGCACAGCTAATTTAATTCTGTGCTCTCCCTGCCCAGCCTGACTCCCTCAGTTCTGTCCCCAAATCTCTGGCTCCTGCTGGTGAATGTTATCAATACATAATTCACAGGGCTGGTCAAGGCTGATGTGGCTTTAGGTAACAGCTCTTAGCAATGGGTGGAATATTTTCTTTGGAGACAGTGGAACGGGCAGGACACTCATTCACACATTTAATTCCAAACGCAGGGAAGCTGTGGACAGGAAAGAAAAGGATAAATTTTATGCATTTCTTGGTTTGAGAGATGCTGTAGGCCTTCCTTCACACTGCATCCATAACTCCACGTCACCTTACTAAGAGCTCCTGTTTTTCAGAAAACCTTGCTTCGCTTCAGCCACTTTCAAGCTTGGGATCATTTTCATTTCTCTAAACAGACTCTCTTCACTTCATATGTTATGACCTCTTTCCTCACTTTTCTCTTTCTGTGCATTTGTGTGAGAATATTTATTCCTCTGGTGACATCAATTCTTTCTACAATGGAAATTTCACCTCAAATTCCGTTCTGCTTAGTAAAACAGTTTTCCTCAAGTGTGAGCGAGCTGGGCAGAAGTAACCAGAGCTTTCAGTACTGCATGGTCTTTCCAGATTGGATGGTGTTTCAGTCACAGCTCTTTTGGTTTTTTTTTTTTTTTTTTCAAAACACTACTAAAAGGTTGTTTTGAGAAACGTAGAAATAAGTCTCTTTCTTTCAGAGACGACTTCTTTCCCTGTTTTGATTTTTTTTTTTTTTTTTTAAACCAGAGTAATCACTTACTGTAATGAAACAAGACATTTCCTTCCTCCTGCGAAGGATCATGGAGAACCCGAGGCCACTTTGTTTATGATATGTGACAAAATTAATAGCAAAGCAATTAAGGAATCACTTGACTCGAGAGACTATAGAGGCTGTTGGTGGAATTACACTCCTCTCAGGGCACTTGGCACCGTGGAGGACTGGGGCACCCGAGAGCTATTCCTCTTTTCCAGACTGGGGATGCTAAATTTTCATCGATGATCTATTACAGCTTTCTAGCATATTGCCTTAATCACAGGGCCCACTCGAATGTGTGACTAATCCCACCGACTTGATGAGAAAGCTGGAAAAGCCTATAGATGGCTGTGTAAATTAATTCAATGCCACATGGTACTAATTGTACACTGTCTCGTTGTACTCTGCAGCAGCTAGAAGTAGCATTTGCTGTTGACATAGCCATAACAACGCTGTGTTCATTTTAGTAATTTACACTCACACAAAACACATGAGGAAAATAGATAATAAAAATTATCTACAGATTTTTCAGATTGCAGGAAATTCATGGCTGGCAGTAAAACCTGATTATTACTGCTGTCACTCAGAAGACATTTTTTTGTACTTGACAAAGGAAGCATCTCAGTGTTAGTAACATGAGGTTCAGCCTCACACACTACAGATATAATGTAAATATTAATTCAAGGATGAGAGCGTTCATTGGAACAGGAACCACTTCTGAGAATGAGGACAGTGGATAAGAACGCATTAATAATATTAAATAAACAGGTACAGAAATTGGAAATCCATGGAACTTCTTTGCAAGAAGAACCTGAGTTTTGTATCAATAATTACAATACGTTTTTATCTCCAGATTACATGTCTGCATTCTGACCCCTGTTTGCCCCATCTGGGGTAACAGGGTGGCATTGTGGACACATTGATGTGACAGTGCCACATCAGGCAAGCACTTGCACAGCTCTGGCTCAAAACCCATGGATCTGCCTCGTACGGAAAAGTTGTAAGAATAATATAGCGGTTATTAAAAATATTTATAAAGACTCTGAACATGAGATATTAGCACCCAGCACACTGAATATGAAGTGACTGGTGTTTTCACCAGGGCTGGACTCTGAAGGGTGGAGTAGGGACAGAGTTTCAAATATCTAAGCACTTACCTCCCAACTCCTAGTATTTTCAAGGCAATCTAGCAACCAATATAATTTTAAAATCTTATGTCTAGTAGTCCCAATTCTTCTGAGAATTAATGCAAACCTCAATATTTTTTTTCCTCCTGAGCAGGAGGAAAAGTAAGTCCCAATTCTTCTGAGAATTAATGCAAACTTTAATATTTTTTTCCTCCTGAGCAGGCATGGGGTGAAAGGTAGATAAAGAAGTGGAGCTTTATATGATTCCAAATTAAATTCAGTGCAAGTTTTGCCTTCTGTCTGAGCTGGATCCAAGGATACATGAACACGAGTGCGTATGCTCACTATTACATATACACATATTGTATGATTCGAAATACTGTCATGTTAGTACAGCTTGCAACAGGAAATAAATAAAAAAGTTCCCTATTGCTGTACAGATATACTAAACCTATAGAGAAACACAGGTGCTCACTATTACATATACACATATTGTATGATTCGAAATACTGTCATGTTAGTACAGCTTGCAACAGGAAATAAATAAAAAAGTTCCCTATTGCTGTACAGACCTACAAACCTATAGAGAAAGGAAAGGAAATGCATTTTTTGTTGCTTAAACCACAGATCCTGTTCAACCATTAACATGTAAACTCTTTTTCATCCCAAACAGGTAAACAGCTGCATGATATTAATTAGGAAGGAACTCCGTCATACTGCAAGCTGTGCTTGCACTGGAGACCTGGGTTCCATCCTCTGCCTTTGCCATAGAATTCCTGGATGGTTTTGGAGAGGCCATTTAATTGATTTGTGTTTTCCTCTGTAAAATGAAATTATATTTTTGCTTTCTCCTATTGCTTCTGGCTTTTGTTTTTAACTGTAATCTCGGGGAGAGATGCTCTCTTTAGATAAAAATCTAAATGCAAGTGCCTCATTCAATTTGTCTTCCTGGTGCAAGTGTAATCCAATTAATTAATGTACGAAATACAAACCTAGCATGGGTTATGCCTGGTAAAAAGATATAATTTCAGTGAAAACCTGTGGCATATTTCTCTGCTGACAGTTATCCCGGCTCTGTTACATTGTGCATCTGGTTTTTCTCCCAGAGGAATGCATTCAAACACTTGCTCAGCCAAACACAGCCGTGCCCCTGTTCAGAAGCCTTTCTGCAGCTGTATCTTCATGTAGATAGCCTGAATCTTGGACCAACCAAACCCCAGAAGAGAACCTGCAGAAGAGAAACCTCCCTACCTCTGCGCCTTTCAAAGGAAGCATCTCAAGTATCGTTACCACCACCATGTTTCTGAACTGCCACACTTCGAACCACTGATGTGTATTTCTTGTGTTCCCATTAGGTCTATGAGCTGCGAGGGCTTTGCAGGGACATCCCCAAGATGTGCTGAAGGAATCATCCTCCGTCATAGAATCATAGAATCGTCTAGGTTGGAAGAGACCCTTGGGATCATCGAGTCCAACCATCTACCCTACTCTACAAAGTCCTCCCCTACACCATGTCCCTTAGCACTGCATTCAAACGGCCCTTGAACACAGCCAGGGATGGTGACTCCACCACCTCTGCAGCACCCTACTTTCACCTCATCCCTGGCTTTTGGTGGCTCCCACTGTCAGTACAGCACCCACCACTGGCCTGTGAGCTATGCCGGGCTCCAGTTTCTGCTCCTGCCACCTCCCTGCCCCACGGCACCCCTGCCCCGACGGCTGCTCCCCCCGCCTTCTTGGGAAACACGGTGTTCGAAGGGAAAAGGGATGTTTTCCGGACGTGGGGACACCTGGAAGTGCCGGGCAGGGCTACCCCCACGGTGTTCGAAGGGAAAAGGGATGTTTTCCAGACGTGGGGAAACCTGGAAATGCCGGGCAGGGCTACCCCCTTCCTTCAGGGTCGCCCCCAAATCGCTTGATTTGGGAAAGCCAAGCGGCCGCGAAGGAAGAGCCGCTGGGTCGGGCCCGTCCCGTCGCGTCCCGCCGCGCCGCCGCCGGGAGGTGGCGCTGTTCCCCCGCTGCCGGGCGGGTGAAGGCAGCCCGTGTGATCCCGCTCTCGCTCGCCCGCCGCCGGTTTAACGGGCACGGGATCTCCGGTGCGTGACAGGCCCGGCGGGGAGCGCCCGGCCAAAGCCCGGGATGCGTCTGCGGGAGGGAAAGCTGGATTGCGGGCAGCGGCCGCCATCCTGGCGCATTTGCGCACGTTTGTGTGTGTATCTACGTATCTAAACGTATAGGAATATAAACATATACATCAAGACTCGAGGCAGAGGACATACAAATCCGGGCAGAGAGACCATTGTGCGCTTGGGAGCGGCGGGGGGCAAGACGTGAGGTGCGTGCCGGGTGTGCGGGTGCGCCCGTACCCGCAACACGCTCCCAGGCAGCGGCCAAAGTCCCTCTAAATCCCCCCACCCCAGCGGGCAGGTGCGAGATTGGGGCCCCGTGGGGCAGAGCAGCTCGCAGAGGTGCCGCAGCACCGGGGGGGACCGTAGAGCATCCCCGGACCTGGAGCGGTTTCAGAGAGACAGCTCAGTCCTCACGGCCCCACGGCGAGTTTCCCTTCCCCGATCACCTGCTCCGGGGCTTTCTCAAAAGCCTCCTGCCCCTTCCTCCTCCTCTCCCTCCACCTCCCCATCCCCCGGAGCGGTTCTCTCCACGCTGCCTGACGGAGAGGGCCGGCAGCATCCCCCGTCGGGACGGAGCGTCCGCCCCGACGGCGGCGGCCGGGGGCTGCGGGACGGGGCAGGGCCGGCACTCACCTGACGATGACATACATGACCAAGAAGTTGCCGAAGAGCCCCACGACGCACACCACGGAGTAGATGGCCATGATGGCGATGGCCGTGACCACCGAGGGGCCGCCGCCCGTGGGCGCGCAAGGACCGCCGCCGCCCGCGCTGCCGTTGGCGCCGCCGCCGCAGGGATCGGAGCGGTTCCAGCCCGCAGCAGCCGCCGCCGCCGAGGCGTTGCCCCAAGCGCCCGGTGGCGCGGCCGCGCAGGGTGGCGCGGCGGGGCGGCAAGCGGCGGCGGCGGAGGCGTTGGCGGCGAAGGGGACCTCCAGGGCGCCCGCCAGCAGCGGCGCGGAGCCG
>NW_015090922.1:38034933-38145072 GCF_001431845.1 Calidris pugnax | reverse complement strand
GGGCGGGGGGCCCCGCCGCTGGGTGCGGGCACAGGTGTGCGGCGGGAGGGGCGGGCGGGGGAGGAGGGGCCTGTGGCGGCAGGGGCGGCGGAGGGCGGTGGGGAGGAGGGGCTTCTCCCTCCGGTTTCCCCCCCGCCAGCCCCGGGCACTCCGGCTCCGTCGCCTCCCGCCGTGAGCGGAGCCCCCCGCCGGGGCGCAGCTGGTTGCGGAGCGGAGCCGGTCCGCCCCGTCGCGCCGCTGGAAGGATGGAAGGAGCGGGGTGGGGAAGGGGAGCCGGCAGGTTTCCCCTTCCCTGCGGGGTGGCACTTGAAAGCAAAGCGCCGAACACGTTCCCTTCCCCAGCGCAGCGGGCATCGGTGGCGGCAGAGATTGACTTCGCGGGGCTGGGATCGGGGCAGGGGGTAAGGAGATTAGTACACGACTGATTAACGTAATGAGTCAGGGATCTTGACAAAACGATGCCCCTCTCTGACCATAGGGATGGCTGAGCCTTGTCATAAAATGTGGTGAAGAGGCCCCGTGCTGGGAGGGGTGACTGTGAACAGAACTGTGCTTTGGAAATCACTTGGATCTCACGGATTCTCGGGGTTTTCAGAGGGCTTTTCTGCTCCAGAGCTTCAAAGATGCTCTCCCTTAGGCATCGGTGTGATTGTTATCGGATGCGATAACACAGATGAGGAAGACATCCAAACCTTTCTCTCAACTTGTACGTGTGTCGTGCCGGGTGCTTGGCTTGCACAGCGCTGAGTTGCACCAGCACATGCTCTTCCACATGAGCCAAGAGGTGCATCTCCAGGACTGCCTGCTGGAAGGCTGATTGTTGATTGCTAGGACCTAGCTCTTTTACTGTCTCATCAATGAAATCAGAAGGGATCCTTGGTAAAGGCAGAAAAAACACCTGCTAGCGAGCAGGAAGGATGTAAGTGTGGCAGTGATGGCTCCTGCTGCCTCATCATGGACACACGTTTAGTATATCTGCTCACCATGTGCAGAGCATCTCCCACTGCTTCCAAGAGTGGTAGTGGCAGAAGTGGAGAAGAAGTAGCAAGCTGCACCCAGACAGAAAGATGCAAAATCCCAGGCATTTTAGTCTGAGAAGTTCCCATGTTTCCATGCCACCAGCAATGGGAGCCAGTGCCAATTAGGGCAGGGTACAGGGGCAGAGGTAGACCATGCACTTCTGCAAAGTATCTCTGATCATCAGCAGTGGGGAGGAAGAGCAGAGAAAGGAAAAGGAGTGTCACTGAACTTGGAGAGGGACACAGACCTGGCTAACCAATATTTCTTTTTTCAAGTTATGTACTGTCAACTCTTATCAGGCATAGAGTGGAATAGAAAAAGAAGACCAAATAAGCTGTTAATGGACACTTTTTATGGATAGCGTCTATTACTTCATGGCCAGAGAGAGTATTTTCGGCATCTTTTATTGACAGGAGAGAGCCATTTAGCAACGTATTCAGAAAAAGAGCATTGGAATAGGAGTTATATTGTCGCTGGAAAAAAATGTGGACAAGGGGAAATGAAAGCAAGAACTCAGATTTCACATGTCAAAGTCACTTCCTCTTTATCCCCTCTATAGGGGGGGAGTATAGCATGTTTAGCCATACACAGAAGGAGGAACAAGGCTTTAAAACTTGGCTATTCTCAAAGAATGTTATCTCTGGGTATGTGCACACTGTGCAGCAGCCTCTTTCTGTGCTGGCCTTTTGTTCCACCGAAGCCATCTGAAGAGTTTAATGTAAGCCTGGACACAATTAGCATTTAGCCCTTTGAATACACCTGTGTCTCTCTGTGGAAGGGATGGGGAAGATGGGGAACAAAAACCCAGGCAGCTAGGAGATCCACTCTGCACCCCGTGTCACAGCCAGATTTGTATCACCCTCAGTGTCAGAAGGATCTTTGGTGTATTAAAAACTAGTATCTTCAAATAGCCTTAAAAATAGTTGCCCATCTAAATCTAGTGTTATATACAAGTCTTTGTTATTAAAGACAGAATAATTATTATGCATGATTAAATCTACCTTTTGGCAGGTGCAGGAAAACACTTGGGCTGCAGAGAGGACTGGCAAAAAGCCCTGGGAGTTGAGCCAGTTTAAGATAGGCCTCGTTAAGCAGAATCTCAAGGTAGGGGGATGATAGTTAAATGCACGTCTTTGAGAAGTTATAACTACGTTATTGCTCAAGGACATAGGCAATATGAAATAAACCTTTACAGTAATGTTTTCAGGTGGTCAGGGGCATTTTAAGTATAATAATGCCTGAGACCCTTTCTTCAAATAATTTCAGGTGATGAACAAATGTGTAGTCAAGCTTCTGCTGAAAAAGTTGCAGACCAGTAATTCCTTCTTGTGGGTAGTAGTGTAGTCCATGTAGGAAAGGAAAATACATACCTTTGAGATGTGTACATTTTAAATGGATACCTCAACATCAGGTTGGCGTCAGAACCATTGTCTCCATCTCAAATCAGATTTTTGCTTGTCTCTTCTCTGCAAAGCATTTGGAATAGGAAAGTTCCCAGGGCTGTAACTAGAAAAGGATGAAGATTTGAGCAAGACTCAAGACTTGCAGAGAATTTTAGGGTGAAAATAGTATATCAAAGACTGTCCTAGGAGCACTGGTCAATGCAGTAACTTTGATGAAGTTATATATACACTAATATATATATATATATATCAAGATCAAAACTGGAGATTCATGTAGCAGGTTTACTTCCGCAGTCTCTCTATGAGTCCTAAACTAAAGTCTGGTTAATAAACAGAGCTGAGAGATGGTTTGCCGTGGCTTGGCACTTTGTAATTGGGCTGTTACCTTGGGTTTGCATGGCATGCAGGGGTGGCTTCTGTGAGAAGCCTGTGGCTTCTGCTAGCAGCTCCAAGGCTGAGACTGAGCCAGCCAGGGATGGTGGTAGCCCCTCTGTGTATGTAAGAAGGGGAAAAAAATGCAGTTACAGTCAGAGAGGAGTGAGAGAAACAACTTCGCAGGCACCAAGGTCAGTGAAGAAGGAGGGGGAGGAGGTGCTCCAGGCTCTGGAGCAGAGATTTCCCTTCAACCCCTGGTAAAGACCATGGTGAGGAAGGCTGTCCTCCTGCAGCCTGTGGAGGTTAATGGTGGAGCAGATATCCACCTGTGTCCATGGAGCACCCTGCACCAAAGCAAGGGGATGCCCAAAGGAGGCTTTGACCCTGTGAGAAGCCTGTGCTGGAGCAGGACATGTGGCCCTGAAGAGAGAGAGAGGAATTGACTCTGGAATAGGTTTGCTGGCAGGACTTGTGACCCCATGGGGGATCCATGCTGGAGCAGTCTGTTCCTGCAAGTCTCTACCCCATGGAATGAACTCATGCTGGAGCAGTTAATTAATAACTGCACCCCGTGGGAAGGACCCACACTGAAGAAATTCATGGAGAGCTGTCTCCCCTGGGAGGGACTCCACACTGGAGCAGGTGAGGAGTGTAAGGAGTACTCCCTCTGAGGGGGAAGAAGCAGCAGAGACAACGCGTGATGAATTGACCACAACCCCCATTCCCATCCCCCTGCACTGCTCAGGTGGAGGAATTAGGAGAATTGGGCCTGAAGTTAAGCCTAAGAAGAAGGGAGGGGTGAGGGGAAGACATGTTAAGATTTGGTTTTTATTTCTTATTACCCTACACTGATTTCTAATTCTCAATAAATTAAACTAATTTCCCCAAGTCAAGTCTGTTTTGCCTGTGATGGTAATTGCTGAGTGATTTTGCTGGCCTTATCTCAACCCACCAGCCTTTCATTAAATTTTCTCTCCTTTGTTCATCTGAGGAGGGGGAGTGATAGAGTGGCTTTGGTGGACACCTGGCCTCCAGCCAAGGTCAACTCACCACACCTGTATAATAGTTTCTTCTAAGGAGCAGGGCTCTCCTTCAGCCTTGCTCCTCACACTGTGCTGTGTCCATGTATCCTGAGCAGAGTGAGGAGCAGAAGTTATGCAAGAGAAGGGAAGGAGGACACTATCTCAGTAATCCCAGAACCATTTGCGTCGTAGCCTTCAACCTGTTCCTGAGTCCTCCAAAGACATCATCCTCCTTTCTACCCTCAAGGACATCCTTCAAGGTGATATAGTGATAGTGTTTTGGTAGCAGCATTGTGAAAGCTATTTTAAAGTACGTATACGATACTAACAGACTGCATGACCTAGCCTCAAGTTGGGCTGGTGTTTGGGCAGAGCAAACCTCTGCATGTCTAGAAAAGACTAAATGTGTTTTTTATCTCTTGGTTCCTTAGTAACTTTACTTTCACTTAGTAACTTTTTTTTTTTTTTTTTTTTTGGTGGGGGGAGGTGGACTAGATGATCCCTGAAGGTCTCTTTAAATAATTTTGTGATTCTGTGATTCACCTGTGCAAAATGGGTGTGGAATTCTACCATGTGTAAGCAATAGCACATGGTCCTGAGCAACAGGAGGATGAGATCTTACAGCTCTTTACCATGTCAGACTCCACTGCACTTCCCATGTGATGTAAGGAAAGTGTGGCATGCAAAATGCTATTTAAGAATTTACAGGCAAGTCTGTTAATTAATATTTCAGTGGCCAGAAGAACCCACTGTGGTCACGTTGGTTGATATTTTTATCTAACGTAACTTAGATAATTTCTTTATGTCTTGTTTCTTCTTTAAGCCATTTACCCAGAGTCCCACTTATTGAGATCAGCGTGTCTCCTTCTCCTTAGTTTCAGTGCCATGTGTTAATGAAACAGATTTAGCTTAAATATCAGGAAGACATTCTTTCCTGTGAGGGTGGTGAGGCTCTGGAACAGGTTGCCCAGAGAAGCTGTGGATGCCCCATCTCTGGAAGCATTCAAGACCAGGCTGGATGGGGCTTTGAGTAACCTGGTCTGGTGGGAGGTGTCCAGACCCAAGGCAGGGGTTTGGAACTTGATGATCTTTAAGGTTCCTTCCAACCTAAATCATGCTATGAAAATTTGTCTTTCTTCCCTGAAGTAAATAAAACCTCCATTGTTCAATGTATAGGGATAAATATGATTTTTATATAATGTTGCTACATAGCCCTTGGACTTAGACTTAGGCTATAGAATTCAGATGATAACAAATACATGTAATCTGGAATTGTAGATTCCAACACTTTTTTTCATATAACTTCAGGATTTGTAAAAATGTCTAACATTGGCTTATGCTATTTTGAAGCTTCTGCTCCCAATATTAGTAGACAATAAAAATAGTTGTGTGGATTTTGGCAGCAAGACCCCAGGAGCTAGCCAGCTGAGGAACAGCTTAGGGTAAATGTGGTAGCTAATGAGAAGAAATGCAGAAGCCAGGGTACGGAGCAGTTGATAGGAGGGAAGTGGTAGTGAAGGAAAGATCCAGGGCGAGAGAAGCTTGGGTAGGTAGGACTGTGAAATGAAGTGAAAGACAAGACCAGGTCAGTTTAGCTATCTAGTATAAGGCAGCATCAGAGAGGTTGGATGCGAGACAGATCACTGGTCTGATGTGGCAGGGCTTTTCCTTTGCTCTTGCAGGTATTTGGCTGTGAGGGAACCAGGTGCTGACTTGGGAAAATTAGAGCTGTCCTGACTTCTGGCATAAAATCTGTGTGCAGATCTTTTAAAACAATATGTTTAGAGTTGACTACATTGTGCTCTTTCTTTTTTAGCCATGTGAGGTCTGGTTTTTGGAAGTGAGGGACACCAGAGCAAACAGCCCAAAAATCCTGGAGGACTGCTGTGAATTCTGGGGTGCTAGGAGTGTGTGCTCCATGCCTGCTACAGTTTGGGTCCCTAAAATTGACTACTTTAACAAATTTGCTACTAACATTTTTGCCTCATTTTCTAGCATGTGGTTAATAATAATGTATTAATAACTCGTGTACGAGGCTGGTCTCCAGTCAATTATCTTTGTGGAACGTAGAAGTTTCAGTGTTCAGCTTTTTCCTTCTTCACATCAAAGCAGCAGCCTCAGTCATTTGCGTTGCTTCCGTATTAGTGACTGAGGTCACCTGTGTCTCCTTGCTAAGTTGTGACCAGTGAGTCTGCAGATAAGGGTAATATGTGGGGTGACATATACTAAATTCATTAGTTGAAAATGAGTACTTTAGGTTCCAGGACCTCCGAGTTCTTCTGCACTTGTGAAAAATAAAATATATCTTCAAATTTAATAAATGTAGTTATAAGTGACAGCTTTTGTGTTTGTATAAGAAGTCTGAAGTGCATTGTAGACTCGAACTTCCTAATCTGGCAAGGCTACCAGACAGATTCATTAGTGTTTGTTAAGGACTGTATTAACAGAACGATTCTTGAAGAAACTAGTAACTTTGCATTTTCTGAGTTGGAGCTACATATTGAATGAGAAGAATGAAAAGTGTTCCAAAAAAACACTGCTGTACTGAATGACATAAGGGTCTAGAGGAAGTTAGCACGTGATATACATGTATGTTCATACACTCTTACATTTTCTGTACATATTTTGTACATTCTGTACATATTTTGATTTTGCGTGTTTGATTCGTGGTCGTCGGTTTGGCTTGCCAAATCCAGTAGCTCAACGGAGGGGAGGCTGCTGCATCTCTGTGCCCTCAGGTCCAACCAGTAGCCAGGCTAGGCTTGTATTTCCAATAGGTATGCACGCACACACCTCTATAGAACCCACACATAAACATACACACGTGGCCAGCCACACAGACCAGCACAGGCACATACTCAGCACTCCCAGAAGTTCCAACAGCACCAATGGCCTGATCCTGTTCCCCAACTTTGACTATAGAATCATAGAATTGTCTAGGTTGGAAGAGACTCTTGGGATCATCGAGTCCAACCATCTACCCTACTCTACAAAGTCATCCCCTACACCATGTCCCTTAGCACTGCATCTAAATGGCCCTTAAACACAGCCAGGGATGGTGACTCCACCACCTCCCTGGGCAGCCTGTTCCAATGCCCTATCACTCTTTCTGGGAAAAATTCCTTCCTAATGTTCAATCTAAACCTACCCTGTTTAGACTATTCAGGATGAAGGTAGGGTAGTGGGAATAAATATATACATATATGCCACGTGGCTCTCTTGAGTGATCAGCTGGGATCAGACACTCAGTCTGCCCGGTAGCTGCTCCCTGCATTCCAGCTGTTGGCACCTGGGCATACGAGCCCTGAGGCTGCAGCACCATCCCAACTGCTGATATCTACCCACTTACAGACACCAACATACACAGGGAGGCACATCCTAAGACCCCCTGTCCTTAGACTCTCAGTCTACCCAGTAGCTGTCCTGGATCCCTCCCTTTCCCCACCCGTGCTTCCCCCCTTAAGCATCCTGTGACAGGTTTTGTGCAATCCCAAGATGCTCCTTCTTGAATGCCACATTGTGCCCCGTATCCATAGCCGGTGACACCCCCCAGTCTGTGAGGTGCTACAGGAAAGTGTTCCCTTAAACCCATGGTGCTGGCTGTCATGCCTGGCCCATGAAGCTGAGGGTCGCTTGTGACAGCCTGGGGACAGTCTAGGGAGGGATTTAATTTCTCTGATGGCATTATCAGAGTTCCCACACCTGGTGCTCTTCCTGTGTGGGGAGACTGGTCTTTGATGGGCTGATGGCTCCTGTTGGTAGCCCCTGGAGTAGCCAAGGCAGAGTGTTATTTGGTCTCCCACACCTGCTGCTGTTTCTCTGTGCTCCTTGCACATGTGGAGACACGTAACACATAACTTAAGAGTCATCTTTGGCAATCTCACTACTAAACGCTGTTTTCTCTGACAGACAGCATTAGACATATGCAAAAGATGCACCTGCTGGAGAAATACTGTCCACAAAGAAACTTAGTCCTCTGCCCAGCTGCAGATGGTAATGTAGAGAAAAATGTTTCTGTGACTTTTGCTGAAGGGAGGAGATCCAAATAGGCAATTTAAAAAAAAAAATTACATACTTTTAGGAAATCCTTAGATGCGCTACCGAAGCACTTTTCACAGGTTCCACAAAGCATTTTGAAATAAACAAAAGACTCTGAGGAGACATCATAAATTATCCTGTAACAAATATTACTTCTAAATCACAGTTTAATGACATTTTGCTAGCACTGAAAATAGAGCATTGTGTGACACTAAACAATTGACACACATTATTTGTTTAATGAAATTAAATAATACAATATTGCAGAATAAAGGTGTGAATCTGATTCTTGGAGTGGAAGAACACTAGTGAAATTGCTACAGACTGGGCACAGGGATGCCTAGCTTTTTGATTTCTCTGCGTCATTTTATTTTGAGAAATAAATTCATTTCAAAATTAAAAGGAGAAGGAAAATGTTGATTGTGTTTTTGAGAATTTTCCAATGTGTGTTTCGGTTAATTTTAGAAATAGTTAAGAGCTGCAGAATTTAAAATCTGACAAGCTCTACTTATATTCAAATGAGGAAATTGTCTCAATTTGCTCCTGTGTGAAGTGTGAATTTATGATTCTTTCCATAAACCCAGGTCTGCGATGTTGTTTCCTGGCATGTTTATGAACTTAACATTTCACTGCCTCTACCTGCTTACATTTCTGAAACCATTTCCTGGGCATATGTGCTGGTTTTGGCAGGGGTAGAATTAATTTTCTTTGTAGTAGCTGGTATAGGGCTACATTTTGGATTTGTGCTGGAAGCAATGTTGATAATACAGGGATGTTTTGGGTGTTGCTGAGCAGTGCTTACGCAGAGTCAAGGTCTTTTGTGCTTCTCCCACCACCCCACCAGCGAGTAGGTTGGGGGTGCACAAAAAGTTGGGAGGAGACACAGCTGGGACAGCTGACCCCAACTGACCAAAGGGATATTCTGTACCATGCGACATCATGCTCGGTATATAAAGCTGGGGGGAGAAGAAGGAAAGGGGGATGTTTGGAGTGATGGTGTTTGTCTTCCCGCGTAACTGTTATGTGTGATGGAGCCCTGCTTTCCTGGAGGTGTCTGAGCACCTGCCTGCCCATGGGGAGTACTGACTGAATTCCTCATTTTGCTTTGCTTGTGTGCGTGGCTTTTGCTTTACCTACTAAACTGTCTTTATTTCAGCCCACAAGTTTTCTCAGTTTTACCCTGCTGATTCTCTCCCCCATCCCACAGGGGTGTGGGGAGGGAGCGAGCTGCTGTGTGGTGCTTAGTTGCAACTGGGGTTAAACTGCAACAGCACCCTTTATGGATGTTTTTTAGGACTGCATTATTCATTCCATCCTTCAAACTCATATACGGTTCCCATTCAAATCCTTTCGTGTTTCTCATTTTTCTGCAGCAATTAAAAGAAGTGATAAGAAAGAGATACACTTAATCTACCACAGGGAAATCTTCTGCCCAGTGTAACTCTACAATATAATTGTCATCATTCATGTTCCCATAGGAATGCCCTTAATTTGAAAAATGAGAAGTTCTAAATATATTGATAGTTGTATTCCTAATTATTCTTACATATAAAAATTTAAAATGCCAAAGGTAATGCGTACCTTGGTCAACAGCAGCTCTCCAAGCACAGTTTGATCTCCACATTGTGCATTTGTAGGACCATTCTCACACATCACAAACCTCATTGCACTAGTGATTCAGACTTGAATGTATCATCAGCCCTAGTGTGTATATTCACCTGGTTATCCGTGTCATCGTCAATTCAGGCTTGGAATTGCTGAAGGGCAGTTTCATCTGTCAAATCTGAGGTGAAAGCGACATTGAATATCTTGGTCTTTTGCTTGCCCTTTGTCACCAGGTCTTCTGCCCAATTAAGGCATTAGTCTGTCCCCTAATCCTGACCCACAAACTCTTATCTGGCTTCTCATCCATTCTTAGGTACAGTCCTTACTGCCCCAGCTGGTCATTCCTAAAGAGCCTGTAGCCATCCATTGGAGCTCTCCAGTCGTGTGCTATACCACCTTTTCCTGGTAATCCTAATGAGATCGTAACCCTTCAAAAGCACACAGACCTCTAACTCTTCTGTGTCCTTTCCATGCCACATGCTTTAGTGTACAGGAACTTTGGAGAGTCATCCAGTCTATTGTGGGTTTTCCAGAAGAGGTGTTAGAGTTTCCCCCACCTTGTTGTCACTTGCTTGGACATACCCATACCCCATACCCTTGGGGTGGGCCCCCTTCTGCCCTGTTTTGTTAATTGTCTCCTGTTCCCATCATCCTGCTCACTTTGCTTGCTGTCCCAGTCCACTACTTCCTCACTCAATTCTTGGTCATCTTTTTCTTCCCCATCATTCCCAATTCAAAACTCTCTTCATAGGCTGGCCAGCCTGTCTGCCTTTGCCCCACTGCAGGTGGATCCCATTGCTTCCTAGCAGTTCTTGGTCCTCAAAGGACATTCCATGGTTGTATCATCTCTAGAATCATGCAGTTGCGCATGCCTGGTATGGTCCAGGTCTCCCCTGGCTGCTATAGTGCAAGGAACAAAACTGTAGAGAGCTAATAAAAATATAATATGAGCTGCACCTTCCTGCCTTTCTAAAATTTCATGGCTTAGAGAAAGAAAAATAGGATGCTGAGTCTGAATCTGCTGAATCTTTCCTAATAATGATCTCACTGTTGGGATGTGAATCTCAATTTTTTGAAGTTTAGGTAGAGCACATATGGCAGCTTGTTCTCAAGGCAAAAACATGATCTTCAGCCCCCAGGAAAGCCAGCTGTAAGCTTCCAAGGTTGGAAAATTGAAATTGTTTGGATTCTGGCTACTGGAACGATGGAGAGAGTGAAGGAGACATGATTTGATTTAAACAGCTGATTAACTTATCCCTGGGGCAGGTCCCATGTACCACTAAGCGTATTTATCTTTGTTGACACTTCTTTTAGTCAAATTTAGTCAGATTTCAGCCTTGTCTTTTGGCATGCAACAGTGAAGTTGTTCTTTCTAGCAAGTGTGTGTGTGTGTAAAGTCCAAAAAGCGCAAGCAGTATGCAGCAGTGACTCCAGTCACAGTTACTCATACATGTTTTCATACAGAAATATCAATGTCTCACTTCTTAGAATGGGCCTGACTTGGGGAATTAATCCTCCCTGTGCTGGCCAAGATTAGAGTATCTGTTTTTCCAATCTTAAATTTATGCAACTTAAGAAAAAATATACGCTGAGTTACTTTAAAAAGCCCCCTAGTGAAAACAGCTTAACCACAAGAACTGAAAGCATCATGTTAAAATTAAATCTGCAGGTTCCCTCTGGTTATCAAAGGGGTTTTTTTTTTTGTGGTTTTTTTTTTTATGTCAGGAACTTTTGCCTCCTTAAGTTGTAAGAGCAATATTTTGTTAAATTTCAAGAACACAACTTAAAATCCAATGGCTGGAAAGGCTTTGGCAAATTTTCTTTCCTGTTTTGATAGTGACCTCCTGGTGTTACGTGTATTGCAAAAGTCATGCTGCATGAAAAAGGCTTGCTGCTTCTTTGTGCTATGATGTTTCTACTTTATTGCCTTTTTGCTGCTGTTTGCTCACAAGGGGTGAATACACTGAGACAAGATGAAAGTGCTGAGAAAAGTGTGCAGCTGAAGCTGACAGATGACAGCGCAGTGTCGGCAACTTGCCTGCATCAGAGATGTACACTTTTTGAGGAGTTAATTTGCAGCTGCAATATACTTTTAGGGTTAGTTAGATTTAAATATTAGATGTTCAGCATCCTAGTGGATTATCCTGGTCATGTTTCCAATAAAGGGATGCACTGTTTTTTTGAGCATTCGATGGGAGTTTAAGTCTCTGTGTTCTTCTGGAAGGATGTCTGAATGTCTTCATGAGCTTCATTTAGGTCTGTGAGTTCACTCTTTCTTGTCTGCAGTCCCTTCAGATACTCCTTTAGTTTCTATACAGTTTAGTTAGGAGTTGTAATTTGCCTTAAATGAACTCAAATGTCATCCTGCCATGGACAAAAATATCAAGTATCAAGAGGATCTTGGTCAGCAGGATTTCAGCATAGTTTAGGCTCTGAGGTTCGAAATTATGAAACTGTCACCTAGATTTCCACCTCCAAAGTTGCTCAGAAACTTTTTGCTTATGCTTAGATGAACTTCAGCCTCAACAGGAGAGTGAGAACTTTTTAGTAAGGGTATGTGCTCTTGGGAGATTTGTAGTCCTGTTGCAAAGACTGTTTATGTATTTTGTATGAAGTGCTAAATAGAATATGTTTCTTTTTAGGGGAAAGAGAAGGTCTTTCTCTATGATCAAACCATTAGATTGCAGATTTATGTGGTTGCTTTCCTCTTCTTCATCCACTGAGTCTTGAATTTTCTTCTGTAGATCAGACAAGCTCAACAGGCATAGGAGACTGCTTCTGGAAGTTTCCACAGGGTAAAGGAAGGATTTGAACCCATGTCTGTCATTGTCCAAAATTACTAACTGTTCTTTAAAATCAATATTTTTCAGCTTTATTTTCAAAGACAAAACTTTCCTTTTCTTGGGCAGGGTTTGGGAGAAGGATCAAGTGGAGTGAGATCTTTTGTTGTCTCTGAGGCACCAAGAAGGACAGGATGTCAGACTCAACTTTGTCGTCGCATATTGTGTCAGGTAGCTTAGGGGGTCACATCCTTGGCAGGTAGATTTTGGTGGCTGTCATTCAGAAGTGACTAAATCTGCTTGTTTGGTGCACAAGGAAACGAGTCCTGGACTCCTGTGTTCTTGATTTGAAAGCTGGATCAGCTGGTCAGTTAAGGACACTGTGGTCAATGATGTGATAGTTAAGGTAGAGTTTTGTGTATGTGTGCGCTTTGCCTCTAAAACAGTCTTTTTGAAATTGAGTAGGTCCTAAAGACAGTATTTTAAATTTAAATCTTAATGAAGTAATTATAATCTCTTTTTCTTAGCATCACTGAACAAATTAAGAATATGCTTTCCAGAGGAGTTTTGTGGGGAGATATTACTTGTGTTTTTCAAATAATTACTGATTTTTAAGCTCTGCAGTGATACTTTATACTCAGCTTCTAATTTAAGAAGACAGTGGTAATATGAAATGATCTTTATATATTTGTTCACACATACTAGTATTTTATTTTGAAATCAACAGAAATATGCTTGCTGTTAATGTAAAACATAAAAATAAACTTCCTAGAAGAAGCTTCTGCCGTTCAGAAAATCTAAATGAATAACAGTGTTTCAGATTGTTCCACTGGGGAACTGCGTGCACTGTATGAAGTTAGCAGAAGATTTCAAAGGGCTACTAAAAAATGATATTAGATAGACTGTAAATTACTATGAAGAGAAGCAGAGAAGAGATGGATTTTTTGGCTCTGCTTATGGACCTTAAATCCTAGAAAAATATTTTCTAAGAAATGTGATGTTTCTTAACAAAGGGTAAATGTTATATTTTAGGATTTTATTTTTGCTTTTATTCAACTTAGCCTGAAGAAAAAAAAAAAATAATTTAAACGGGGATAAAGAGAGAAAACTGTTGATGTGCCCTTCAAAATACCCTGCTTGCTCCCTCATGAAAACAAGCCAGAGCTGAGACACCACTGGAATGAGCCAAAATTAAAATTCAACACACCTCCTCACAACCATTATCTCTGTATTCTTCCACATGCACAGGAAGCACGCTTCGCCATATCTACAGTAATTTATGGGAGATAATTTTAGATGCTCATATAAATCATGAAAGCAGTGTCCTCACAACGGTTCTTGCAAAAAGCACCAGTAACAAACCCGACTGGGAGCAATTACCTACAGGCATGCTACGGGCTATTCTTTTCAAACCTTTCCACAGTAACTGATATTGTAAGGTGAATTAATCTCTCCTTTGTCTTCCCAGTAAGTATCAATTAGTGTAAAAGAAGGCCCTCTTTTTGCCAGCTCATGACAGTAATTGTTGTTTCCTGCTCGATTTTTCTGCTGTGGCAATGAATACTGAAAATACTCTTGAAACATTTGTGTGCGATGCTGCTGCAGGCAGTGTGTCGTGCTGCTTTTAAAACTGGTCTGGAAAACCGCCTGTTTTCTGTAACTGAGCACTACAATTTAAAGCTTGCACTTAACAGATGTAGACCAGAAGGCAGAAGCAGGGCTAACGACTAAGCAAAGTTATAAAGAACAGAAAAGGAAGAGACATGCCGGAAAAGCTTGAATTCCATGAAGAGTTTGATGTCAAATTCTGGCTTCTCACAGACACCAGGTGCAGCCATAAAAAAACCCTGAGAATGGTGAGGGAGCCTGAACCTCAGTTTGGGTCACTGGGTAGTGGGAACAATTGCCTTGAGATGCAACACAGCTCCACGTGAGTTAACAAAGGTCAAGTCATCAGTTTAGCCACAAGGGTCACTTTGATCAAAGGGTTTAGGTATGCGATCACCAAATCAAAAACCTTTTCCAAAATATAAAGTTCCACACTTCTATTTGGCTGCCGTTCATCACTAGATGCTAACTATTTCATCCTTACAGTGTTAATTGGAATAGGAATGGGTACTGAGGTTCAGCTCAAGAAGAAAATCTCTTTAATTGCTGAATTAGGAATTATCATTCTCCCTTTGCTCTGGCTAAGTAAATGGTTAATTATCCAAAGTAAAATGGAATAGTTTTCAAAAAGAAAGAGCTTTCACTTCCTCTTTTCTCCCCAAATGAGAAAATATCATCTACTGTTTAGGCACTTGTCGAAAAATTATGCTTAAGTCATTTTGATCTCATGAGAGAGGTGAGCTCAGGCCTTCCAGCTGCTGGGCAGGTATTCTTGTCCTTGAGGTGCTGGTTTGGGGGTGTGAAAGAAAAAAGCATCACAGCAGTAGCAGTGATTTATGAGGTGATGTGGAGACGGGCACCCAGCAGTGGAAGAAGTCATCATGGCTGTGATCTCAAACTGAAGGGAGGCTTCTCCCTGAGATGTAGGGTTAGGGACCATAAGTCCCAAGCAGGACTGCTGATTTTGGTGTTCAAATTCCTTTTAACATTTGCAAATGCCTGCTGTAAAGACACCCTTGGGTTTGAAGTCAAACCACTTCTATAGATGACTGGTGCCAGATAATAACATTGCCTAAATGGAGTAGCTTAAGCAGAATGCTGATGTAGTCTCCTGAGCTTCAGTTTAGATTTATGACAGAAAATACATTTATCTTTCTGAGCTTGCTTACTTGCATTCGTCCTTGTCATACCTTTGACAAATGTTCAAGATTGCATCTTACGTGTATTGTGTCTTTACATAATGCACCAAAAAAAGGCACTTGGAATTCTCCACGTTTCTTGCCTCAGAGAGCAGAACTACCTTGAAAGGATTCTTTTTTCACCTGTGGCTTGCTAGTTCACGGGCTGAGGAAAGAAATGAACTGTTGTAGCCTTGTTCCCACACGACTCCATTTGAGCGATGAACCCGGTGAAAGGAGACATTGCAGGAGGACAAAGAGTTTTCCTGGCTAATTTTTGTCATTGAGGTGTACTTGCTCAGCTTATTTCTGTGAAGCAAGTACAAGAGACAATTTACAAACACTTGGTGCCACGTGGCATAGGATTTCAGTGGAACGTGAAGATGTATTATGCATCCACAGTATCATAAGGTAGTTGTGTTGTGAATGTGTGCAAGCATGTATGGCTCTGCTCTGTGAACTATGAAGCCTCTTTATCAAACACATAACGGAGTCAGCAAACTGCACAACTTGTCTGAGTCATAGTTTTCACATTTGTATAGGAGGAATAATACTACTACTTCTAACAGGATGAAAGGTTGTAAATGCGTCCTGTATTTATCTATGTATTTTTAAGTGACATAAAAACTAAAATTTGAAAGAAACATTTGTTTCTGATTTCTCTGGGTTTTGTTCTGTCTTCCTTCCTTTTCGATTTTCTGTTTATTTATAAGTAGCCTGCAGTTACTAAAAAGAGAGTGTAGGAGATGATTCATTTCCAAAAACCACAATAGTAGAAAGAAAACAACTTCAAATGAAGCTTTCACACTTGTCTGTATAATAAGCACTTGTAATTTCTTGTCAATTAGTGATTGCAAAAGCTAATTTGAAGTAGGAGATGACATATAGGAAGATGACCTTTAATTTGGCAGTAAGATTCTGGATGCTAGCAGCCACTGGCAATAGGAAGGTGTCTTGTTGGGGTATACTGTCATTTGAAGTGAAAGAAAAAGTCTTTTTTCCCTCCTCCTTGGATTGTAGAAATGATTATGGAAAGTTCCATAATTTCAGCTGTGTTAGAAAATCTTTTCTGTCTCACATGAAATATCTGTAGGTTGAAATATCTATTAGGTTGAGATTTCTTGTAACCTCTGAAGTGTGACTTCGGTGTTGTCTTTGGCTGGAAGAATTAATAGAGTGAAGAAACACGTGCATTTTTGCCTGAGGTAAATGGGAGCACATATGGAGAATGCAATGGTAAGTTACATGATGGATGAATAAAAACACAGAATCATAGAATGGTTAGAGTTGGAAGGGACCTTAAAGATGATTGAGTTCCACCCCCCTGCCATGGGCAGGGACACCTCCCACTAGAGCAAGTTGCTCAAAGCCCCATCCAGCCTGGCCTTGAACCCCTCCAGGGATGGGTCATCCACAACTTCTCTGGGAAACCTGTTCCAGTGTCTCATCACCCTCACAGGAAAGAATTTATTTCTAGTATCTAATCTAAATCTCCCCTCTTTCAATTTAAACCTGTTACCCCTCATCCTATGGCTCTACTCCCTGGTAAAGAGTCCCTCCCCATCTCTCCCGTAGGCCCCCTTTAGGTACTGGAAGGCCATTATAAGGTCTCCCCAGAGCCTTCTCTTCTCCAGGCTGCAACACGGGTGTCATAGTTACATTTTTTGGTTTGTATTAAAATTTTTTATGTGTTTGAAGTGTTTTAAATGATAGAATGGTAGTATCTGTGTTACCCAAAACAGTTAAGAATAAGGTTATGCTACCATTAGTATCACATTCAAATAGCAAAACTGTTCCTTTTGTGGGTTCCACTATCTTTATGTACTATAAATCATTTAATCAAAAACGGTAAGTCTAATTTGGCTTTGGTATTACTGAGGTATACCTTTGCTGTTAGGAGGTATAATTCCACTGAAATCAGTGGAGCTGCACAGGACAACAGGAACTTGAGGAAGGACTTGTCAGTTGTTGTTAGCTGGGGACACAGATTCTGTCTGGTATATTATTTACTTAGACTGCAAGTTCGGGGGGGGGGGGGGGGGGGGCTGAACGCAGCGTTCCTGCAGCTCCGGCCGCGGGGAGACCTCACATTATCAGCACTGCAGCTTTCCACGAGTGTTCAACAAAACCTGCCCAGGCCTATTCAAATGGTAAATTTTAAGCTTTTACAAAAAGTGG
Source organism: Calidris pugnax (assembly GCF_001431845.1). NCBI lineage: Eukaryota > Metazoa > Chordata > Aves > Charadriiformes > Scolopacidae > Calidris > Calidris pugnax. The sequence goes on along the minus strand of NW_015090922.1, from coordinate 38,127,865 downwards.
GGGGGGGAGGGCCTTCCTTTTACCATAACTAACTGCGTGGTGCACAAGGGCAAAGAGTCGTGGCAAACGTGGTCACTAGAGCCTTGTCCTATGGAGTGGGGCTGCCAAGGAGAAAGGAAACAGCATCGGTAAGCCCTTCACCTACTCAGTGGTGCCTGGAGCCACACCATCTCATGCTGCGGCCATGTCAGGGCCCACAGGTTTGGGAGGTTCTACAATAGCCATATTTAATGGTATAGCTGTCACATGGTGCCAGCAAATGCTGCTGGAAGTGGAGGAGAGAAGCAATGCATGGCATTTTTTGGCAGAATTGTTACTGCACCAGTGCTTCAGAAGGAGCTTGGGGGCACTTTTATTACTAAAGGATCCACTGTCCTAATAGGAGAGAAAAGTGAATTCTTGACTTATGTGTTCATTAATGATCCAGTAGATTTGATGCAAAAGGAAGCGTTAGCCTTCTCGAATAAACTGCTACTGAATTCCTTTTGTTTTATTTCAAAGTAATATGCTGTCATTTCTCACTTCCTGTTGAAGTGTTTATATACTGTCAGATAATTTCTTGGTTCTCTCTTGGAAGCTCACACATTTTACTGAGGAGTTGAAGCATCCATTACATCTTTTATGTATCTCAGAAGGGTATTACAAAGTTCAATTAACATTTGAGAAGTGTTCTGCAATCCTCAGATGACATGTACTGTGGAAGCACACCAAATGGTTATTACCCATTGAATGCATAATTTTTCATGCGTACATATCTTTCATCAAGTTACTCTCGGGTAGAAGTGTTCTTTTCTTGGTTAGAAGGCCACTTGAAGTGGTGCAGTGGTACTAGCCAAATATAGCATTAAGAGGTGTGAGATTTTTTTTTGCTCATTGATATCACTCACATCCGAAGGGAGAATGACAAAACATTGTTGAAGACTTTAGTTATATTAAAGTCTTAACAATTCTAAATCCTGCAACTCGTAAGAGCTTATGAAATCACTGTCAGAATGAGCACAAAGGAAGGGTAGAAGGCAGGAGCCATGATCCTGTACTGTGAAGATTTCACCTGCCATGCATGACTGTCTTTGCAGTCCCTGCACCACTTCTCAGGTCAAGTAGAGTAAGCATAGTAATTAGAACATGAATTTAGAGTTCAGATCATCATTGTAAGTTTGCCCTTTGATATGGCAGATTGTGGGAGGATGGATTGCCAAAACCTTGAAGTTTCATTAGTCCTGGAATGAATCATTTGCACAGAAGAAAGGCTGAAGTCAGTCTGCCCTCTTTGAATGAATAAAGGCTTTTTATATACAAGTATGGTGAAGCTGGTTTCAGAGCACCCAGTGATTCATGCTTTCCAATAGCCCACTTGATCAGTCAGGTGGCCCTTCTGATGGAGCTCTCGAAATGCAAGCATCCAGGAGAGCATTGTACCATCAAATGCTATTTGGGGTTAGAGCATAAGAGCAAAATAAAATGTAAACAAATGCACACAGACCTTCAGCTGTAACATGGAAGAGTTAATTGCAGCTGAGGATCTGGCTATAATAAATAACTCAGCAAGCTAGTGAGCTTATTTCTTCCCTTCCAGATCCTGCTAGGAAAGTTATGCTTTGTGCTCAAGTATTGTAAGAGTGAAGCAACTTCCAGTATCACTTTTCTTATGGCACCTGCTGTTACTCCAGCCCAGCTGTAATGAGATTTCCTTCCTGTCAGGAACTGAAGAGAGTCCCAGCTCTGCAGAATGTACAAGAGGGAGAGAGAACGGAACGACAGTGGGGAGAAATATTAGTTACTGGCAGAGTGGGAAGTACGTTGAATCATGTGCGAGAGGGATTTCTTCCTCCTGAGGAAGCTTCTGTCTCTCCATTGACTTTGTCCATGCTCCACATCCCTAACACAGGTGCCTCTGTTCAGTGCCCAAACATAACGAAAATGAATGTGGACTTCAATTTCATTAATTCCCATGTGATAACTTGCCCATAAGAATGTGCTGTGTCCTATATTACCCTGGGATAAACTGAAATCATTTTGGCTGACTAAAACCATGAGTTTTTCAGGCTGAGGCAACAGAGGTTTGACTTAAGTTTATGTATGTCTTTTCTTCCATGGCATTGTAAGACAGGAAGGAATAACTTTTTTGCTCTATTGGGTGTAAATTGGGGTAGGTTTACAGGAGCCAGAGGACTTTTGCCTTTTCAAGACAGCTGGTACTATATTCTCTTGAATTAATTCTGCTTAGTTTTCCTTGTAAGTTTGTGGTATAATAGAGTACCAGCTTCTTTCTTTGGGATAGAATCTGATGTTTCTTGTCACAGCCCTGGAGAGGGGGAAAGGATGCAGGTGAACTGCAACAAATGAGGGGGTGGTTTGAGTCTTGTTGTTGGCATGGATCTGAGAATGGAGTGGGGGAGAAAAGATCAGTTGACCTGATATAACTTGCTGATAAAAGGAGTTGTTTGGTACTCCTCGCTTCTGCTTCCAGACACCAGTGCAAGCTCAAAGGGTTTTAATCCTGAGCTGGGGCTGGGCACATTCCCTGTCTGGTTCCTTACGGACTGCTCCTTGCTGCTGGATCTCTCAACGTGCATTCAGATCCCAAGCTGTGCCCTCACTGTGTTGGGTGTCCACTGTCCCACCTGCTTCTTCTGGCAGCTACCCTTGGGATGTGCCAGGGCTGATTCCTTACTTGGTACATACTGCTCTACATTTTCCTCATTGTTTTTTGTGTGGTTTTCTATAAGCAATATGAGCAAATAAATCAAAGTATCTGCCATCAGATGTTAGTAGATGATGTGAGTGTCTTCTCACCATAACTATCTTACTATTTTTAACTATTGATTCAAACTTTTGCTGGTGGTATAGAAAAATAGGAGTGAAGGGCTGACTTTTTCACAATGTGCTATCAGAACAACCTGATATCTCCTTTTTAAAGGATTTGTTCATTCCATCTAATCCGTATTTGTGTGGCAGAGGGGATGAGGCATCATTACCAGACATTTCCAGTCATCTTAGGTAGTAGATTTGTGGCCTGCAGGCTAGAAGCCATTCACTTTTACAAAAAGAGTTGGTTTGTAATCCCTGGACAGTGTTTAAGGATGTATAGGCATGGGTATTATCAACATTCACTTTATGTGACGTTCTTTAATATAAAGATGGATCTATATCTATTTTGGCCTTAACTCCCCACTCCTACAAAGCCCACCAAACTTGTGAAGATTATTTCTAACAGTAGAAGTAGAGGAAAGGGTAAAGAAGGGAGAGAAAAAGAGAAGGCAACCTACCCATGGAGAGACATATTACGTATACAACACATGATTTTATATTGTCCTCCAGATAGAAGAAGAGATCAGCTCGTTTGCCTCCCTCTGAAATCTCTTTCTGCAAGGACACTGTACAAGAAGTCAGGAATCTCTATTCCAGATTGAAATTGAGGGCACCAAAAAATAAGTGACCCATTCCGATATAACTAAAGTATGTCTCAAACAACTCTGAAAATGGAAAGCATAAGTTGCCTTCTTTATCTGGCCATAGTGCTACTTTCATTTAGAATACCTTCTCCTTATGCCCAAGCAACGTTTGGATGTAATTTACAAGACCAGCAGCCAAAAGGCAATTCAGTTTCAAATTGCCTGATAGTGCAAATTTCAATTATTTATTTTTACTTGCATCTTTTTCTGCCTCCTCCTAAAATTACTTGTTCCTGTGTAAAATTCTCAGGCCCATCCAGAATCCCTTTCTGAGACATACAATGTAGAAATTCATTCTCTCAGAGAAGTTTACAGCTTTTAAAATTTACTTTTCTTCCAATTATGTTTGAAACCTGACATTTTAAAATTTGCCAAAAATAATTTCCAGAAAAAACTAATTCACACGGAACAAAGTTTTACTTTCCAAACATTTTTTTTCTTTATTTTCTATCTGTGATTTATTCTTATTAGTCTCATCTTCTCTAACTGTAATTTTAAAATGAAAAATTTCAGTCAAAACCAGTTTACACTACAGTCATGGCAGTCTGTGTAATGTTTTAGCATTCCCAGAATGTCCAGTTCAGACACCAAGATCTTTTGTCTCTTTCTACCATTGCATCTCTATTAGGTTCACTGTGTTGCTTCTGTGCGTGGAAAGGTCTTCTTACTCTGCACCATTGTATTACTCAGTGTTGGGAGTCACTGATGTTTCTCCCATTATGGTCGAAAGACTGGAACTACATTAATTAATGAAATTAATAAAATCTTTGAGTTTCTGACCTTCTCCAGAGCAGGTCCTGGAACATCCCTTCTCCTCTGGCTTGTAGACAATTAGTACCTTCTCTGTGTCCCAAGGCACATTTAAGTGCTTTTTAGCTGTTATCTGCCTAAAATCTTTGTGAAATGTGGGCTGCTAACTTGAATTATCGGACTCAGTCCTGAACTGTTGTAGCCTTTCATGGTGGACAGTCAAGACAGGGTGAAGTTCAGTTGCTTGAACATAAACATCTACTGCCATTGAAGATATCCTATATGGTGTTTCCCTGGCCTCCTCTTGTGTCTTCAGGAAGTCTTGTGTCGTTGCAACCACACAGTGTCCTTAAATAGTACAAGAATCCTGTCTTTAGGTTTTATTTAAAGTGAATCAAATCACCAGTTCCACTGAATTAAGTGTTAAGCAACTGCTGAAGTTAACATATCACCTACTGATGTGTTTCAGCAGAACTCAGACCTTTGAAGGATCAAGGTTGTGTCTACTTGGGAAAACCAGAATTCCATTTATGGTTCACAAAACCACATACAGGCTAAGAACTTAAGGATGTTAGCCTAAATCCTGACTCTGACAGTGACCAATAGCAGGTGTTGTTGGGAACAGGGTAGTAGCAGGACAAGCCTGTAGCAGTGATTCCTCAGATTTTTTTTCTTGATTCCACAGATTTTCACTTGGGGACTTCCAGAGAAGAAACTGACTAAGACACAACTTATTTTTTTCTTTGAATTCATCCAATCTCTTCTGAACTTATATAACCTTTTACCATCCACTGCATTCAGTAGCATGTGATTTAACAATCCATTATGTGAGAAATAGTTCCTTTTGTTCATTTTGAACCAAGTACCTGCTACTTTCTGCTGAGATGTTCTAGGCAATTCTGCTCCAGCAGGGGAGTTGGACTAGATGATCTCTATGGTCCCTTTCAACTCTAGAAATTCAGTGAAATTCAGTGAAAAGAAGTTGTGGGGAATCGCTCTCCAGTCACTGTTGCAATGCCAGTTATGAATGCTTACATTTCTTATTCCTCAACCATCATTCCCCTCCCCCCCCCCGGTGGAAGAGTTTTTATTATAATATGGTAATAATGAGCTATAATAATCCAGGAGGAACTGTCAGTGAGCCTTCCCTGGCCCCCACTTGTAGCTTCATATTTTTTTTTCATAGACAACTAAGTATGGCATGTGGTAATGCTATTTTCTACTGTCTGAGATCAGCCTACGCCTATCATCCGAATATGTTATTCAGAAATCCACTGTCAGCTGTAAATAACAACAGAATATAGTTGTAGGCATTTTGTATTTAGACCTCTCTTGTCTAAAAGACATGAACACCCATCTGCACTTAATGTAATATTTCCAAATGTCAGTGTCTCTTCCTCTACCAATGCATCATGAGTGCCAGTAGGCAATGCAATTAATGATGGAGTTCAATGATTTCCAAAGATATAATACAGTAATGTTAGGTATGCAGATATTTTCTACAACAATTCATATTTTTTCTTGTATGATATTCTGCTTTTATTGGCTGCTGATTGCCACCCACTACATATGAATTCTTAAGAGTGACTTGCTGACCTCTAATTGACTTTCTGATTAATCTTATATCATGCCATTGTCAAATCTGAACTTAAATAGTTCTTATTGAGATGATGCCAGTGGTTGACTTTTCTGATTTGGCTCTGGTTTGCATGAGACTAACAGTGTCTTTTGTCAAGTCTGTAGCAGATGGAAAAAGCTTTTCCCAGTACTGCAGGACAACACTACAAGGCATTCTTCTTGTAATGAATGAAACAGGGAAGAATCCTTCCCAATTTACTGATTCAGTGACAGTTAGGAATTTATGAACCTCTGTGTATAACTGGGCAGCACTGCAGATGCAAAGATTATGTATTTGATTGCGTAGTTTTGGCCTTAAAAGTGCTCAGAATGGTCTGTAGAGGCTGGAAGTAGCTCACACTTTTCAGATTGACTCCCAGGTCTCAGGCTGGACCACAGCCCTGTGAGGTCTGCAGGATGGAGGGGTTTCCCAAGTGCTGGCGTGCAAACAAGCACCCTGACCATCCAGTTTGCCTCAGCATACTTTACCCATATATCTAGTACTATCTTTGTGAATAGTTCCTGGAGTGGGAATACATTTATCCTGTTCATAATTTATGCAGTCTGAGAACTAGTTATGTTTTGTTTTGTTCTGGGGTTTTTTGTTGTTTTGGTTTGGTTTTTTTGTTGTTTTTTTTTTTTTTCCTAAAGCTGCACCTACACTTTACTCCGCATTGTCCTTTACCATATCAAAACTGAATGAATTTGCTAGACGTGTCCTCATCTGCCATTCCATTAAGAAAACTACTGGGACAAGGCATGCAAGACTAGAGAGCCTTGGGGTTGTAAAAAATATTTCTGTCAAAGAAAAAAAAAAGCAAAACCAGAAAAGCAAGCTTTTCCTTTTTCTTTTCTTTTTTTTTTTTTCAGAAAAAAAAACTTCCTTTTTTCCTTTTCTTTTTTCTTTGCCCCTGCCTCATAGTTTGTGGAAAACTGGCTTAGGACAACTGGTCTTACCTCATTTGTTTTCTCCTCAAGAAGAGAGTGCTGTTTACTGCATGAGCAAAAATGCAGTGATGGATTAATTTTTGGTGTTATTTGAATTGCTGCCATGTTTGGAGGAAAAAATCGAATCTGTAGACATGCTTTATGAATGTTAAGAAAGCTGTGACCTTAGTATATGAATTCCTGATTTGTGATTCAGCCAGAGAGGTATCCATGCATTCACCTCCTATTTAAATTACATGCTTTAGGTTAATTAAAGTCAGGCTTGGCTCTAAAAATCAGAAAAAAGTCTCAATGTCTTCAGGCATTATTTATTTATTTAAACCAGTTCTAGCAGTCCTAACTGTGGGAGCTACTGTCAGATAAAAAAGGAAATATTACATGACAACCACTAGGGACAGAGTAAGATACAAATAGCAATGTAGCATATATGAGTAACCGTTTCAAGTGGTTTATGTCAGCATAGCTTTAGTTAAGTTGAAAATTAGATGACTGGAAGGCTGACGTGAGAAAAAGAGGTGACTTGAGGATTTTCACCAGCAAGTCAGGCAAACTAGCTTAACCATGAAGGCTGCAGTGGACATATATTTTATCTTATTTTGCTAAGACGGTATCCAGTCATTTTATATACATTAAAATGATTTTATATTAGTGATTAAGATAATAAAAGAACAGTCTTTTTCCCAGGTGGTGCTCCTCTGGCACTCAATTCATATACATACTGAGTTTTCCACATGCTTCAGAAACCTCTTTGAAACTTTCCTCTGATTTTAGGCAAAATTTTCTACTTTAATGAGTTAGCTTCAAATATGCGTCTGACTTCTGATTTGTAATAGGTTTTTTTTTTTCTCTCACATTAATTTTTGTTTTCAATTGGTATCCACATAATCACCAATGATATGCATTTTAAATGCTGTTCAATGCATCATCAAGTAGCTAGAAACAACTGCAGTGAAGGGATTCTTTTGAAGGCTGTAATTACATTAGCCCTTTTTATTCCCAAATCCAATAGCTATAAATTCTGGTTTTACTCAGTGCCAGATAGGCTTCCAGTCTTTAGAGTAAAGAAACATTTTTTGAATTTACCTCTATTGCTCAATCATTTTTGTAGCCTGAATAATCAGAATAATTGACGTAAAATTTGTTTTGCAGTTACTGTGGTGAGATTCTTATTTCAGTCTTCCCTGAACCGTGGGCTTGAGCAAAACACAGGACAGAAGGGTTAAGGGAGGAAGTCTGGTTTCATTCCAAAGGTGCTATTTCATATTTGATGGATTTATTTTATAGTTGAGCTCTTTTTTAAGTGCAAAACCTATGAGTAGTTTAGTAGTCAAGTGTAAACCTGATCTTTGAGGCATACCCTGGAGCTGCGGCTGTATAATGGGCCATTGCTCTGCCTGATGCTTTGGGGACTGTTGTGTCACAGGTGAGACAGGACCGCTCACTGCCTGGGACAATTCTCTGACCTGGCAGTGGAGTGTCTTCTTTGGAGACTGGTAACCCTTGCCTAGGGAGGTCATGGGATCTTCAGCACTAGAGAGTTTAAAAAGAGTTGGAGAGTAGCCCACTTGTCACTCATCAACAACTAATCCTGATTAGGGAGGCACAGAGTAGATGACCTTTCATTTTCAGGGTCACTTTTAGTTTAATAATTTTTATTATTCATTCAGTCAGTTATTCATTTTAATCATTCAGTCAGACATTCCGAGTAGTGTTCTCCATAATTTTTAATTTAATTTTGTTCAAAACCAGAGGTAAAAGTAGGGTGTCTTGACAGCTTTTGGCTCAAATTCTTAATTATCACATGGGGTGCCTACAGGTTTTGTTATGTCAAGTCAGAAGTACTCAGTTAAGAGAAGAATGGGAAGGAAGAAAAGGGACAAGAGGCAATAGGTAGACTTTTGCTGCTGACAGTTCAGTCCTTCCAAAGATTTCAGTCCAATTTTGTTTGAGAACAGGATGGACCTGGTTCTGGTACCAGGGGAAGGAGTTGCCACATGGGCAAAAAATTGAGGAGAGTTAAACTGAACATTGTGACACCTGCAATCTGTTCACTGGTACATGAAAGACAAGCACTGGTAGCATGCTCCATGCGTTATGAAATTTTAAATAAGGAACTAACAATATATGTCATATGTCTGATGGTGTTTAAAGAAACATACGAAATGAATCAATACACAGGCCCAGTTTTGCATTTCTTCTGTGCGAGTCCCTCTGAGGTCAAATTGCTCTCTGCTTACTAATTGAACTCTGTGTAAGTACTGACCACTAACAAATTCTTTGAGGGCTATTTAGGGAAATAATCATCTTTCTATGGACTTAATTTTTTGTAATGTTTTGGTCAAATAATTGTAAGGGAAGAGTAAGATGCTGAGTTTTGGGTAGGTACAGAGAAAGTTGATGTTTGTGACAAGCAGAAAGTCACAAGTTCAACATTTATAGTTTATTTAAAGTACCATAAATTAAAGAACAGAAGAAGGTTATTTTATGTTAAATTTCTGTAAAACTCTGTACATTCAATTCTCTTTGGTGGTTGTGACATATTGAAAATAGGCAAAGAGAGACTTCCAAACCACTATAACTAGCTGCTGTGCATTATTCAGAGATAATATTGTATGGAGGTATATGCATTACAGAAATGTTATGTTATGGCAAGATCCGTGAAAAGACTGCAGATATCTGAATTAAGACTTAACGATGGACTTTGGCACTGACTTAAAGTTCATTTCAGCTATCCCATCTGGCAGCTACTTGAGAATATTCAGTAAAAAGACTAACATCCAGTAACTCCCTGGTTACAACACGCATGCAGGGGTCTGCATCACTTGCCATGTCTTTACATTTCCCCCTGAAAAAAAGGAATCTATATTTTCCTTCTCCAAGGATTATGCTTTTATCTTAGGAAAATATTGTCAGGCTCTTCTGTTACAGTTGTTGTGTTATTCATAGAAGAGTTGAGGGTAGTTGTGAAAGAAGGTAAAGAAAAAAGGTCTGAGCTGTAGCTACGTAGTTAGGATGTTCACCTGGGAGTTAGATAGCTTGAGGCTCCTGTTTCAACAATCTCTTGAGTATTTATATCAAGCAACCATTGGCTAGAGTACACAAATGGTCTGTAAACCAGGGCTGGGAACACAAGACTCCTCACTTTAATCTGAATGTTCAAAATACTAAGCTACCAAGCCAAATTCTTGCTAGTATTCTAGCTTGGCTCCCAGTTAATTGTTAATATTCTTTTCCTAGAGGTTACATTCACTAAGCAATTTACAAACAACAGCAAATCAGATAAAAAGGCAAGAACGGCTTTCTGCAATAATAACACAACACACAATAAAAAAGACCCAGACTTGCCAATACTATCCAGATAAGATCACTTTCAAAGTGAGAATTTACACCAGACAATGAGGCTTTTTATTGAGGTGCTATGGGAGGAACATAATTACTACCCAAGTAACTGTAGATGAGCTGATACCTGTGATGGATTAAAGTGAATCAGAACTTCAGACTCTGAAATATTACAGTATTATAGACAGTATTGTGCTGTAGTCCATGAAAAAAATCTTTGCTAACCTTGCTCTATATTAAGTGTATCTTAACTGTAGAAAGTATGCTAATACTGCTGTAACTGATGAAATGCTTTCTCTGAACTTTTGGTCTAAAAACCTCACGAAAATCTGTGTCACCAACACAAGGTGAGCAATAGTTGCTGACCATTAAATCCTATAAGTTAATAAACTGAATAAGGTCTGTGAGAACTGAGAAATGAATACACAGAGAAATAGATTTACTCCCCAGAATTGTAAGGCTGGAAGGAACCTTGGGACATACTTAGTTCATCCCTAGCCTTAAAACAGAATTAAATACTCAAAATACACTTCTGACAAATGTTTGTCCATCCTTTTATAAAATGTGCAGTGATGCCTTGCCTGAGGTCATGTGGAAGATCCGCAGAAAACCATGCCCGCCTAGCTGGCCCAGAAAAAACTTGTTGTGATGGTTTGGTGCCACCAGCAAGCCTCCCATGTCTTTTTCTCTTCTCCATAGGCTGTACCAACTCCTGATGGCATATGACCACTTCCCAAGTGCTGCCAAAATAATATTAGATCAAATCTCCTACAAATTACCCCCCCTTTGGCTCTCCTTCACCCTTGATAACATGACTTTCAAATGGGAGGAAGAGCTGTGTGGCTCTGATAGGGCTGAAATCTGTGCCTTTTAGCAGATGTATAATCATGGTAGATGCTGATTCTTGTTCGACTTAAACTGCTATCCAGATTTCCTTATATGCCACATCTCCACATTAGAGATTGTCTTATGTTTCTCAGGGGTGAAATAAAGATGTTTTCAGAATTAAACAGTCAAAGAAAATAAGTTTTATTAGCAGTAACAAAAATGAAAAGCGAGCTGTCTTGAGTGTATGCAAGACATAAAACTCCATGAATATAGATAAAAGGACAGTTTTTATGCAATGACAGCCCTAGATCAAGAAACTGAAACAGATAAGTGATAAACATACAGAAAACAAATAAATGCACATCAGGCTGCTTGATAGTAAGACAACATTAATTTTATCTTGCGTAAACCAGCATGACTGAAGACAGTATAATATTCAAGAACGGCTGGTAAGTACTGAAGATAATGTAGGATAGTAGATATTTTGTGTAGATTTTCTTTGTATCATTCTTTTTTTTTTTTTTTTTTAAAAGGCTTTCCATAATTAAGTTGAGCATCCCTATGTTTCTCAGGTGGAGTCCTTCACTGCATCTTCTCTCATACATTTAAAAATAGCTTTTTTTTTTTTTTTTTTTTTTTTTTACAAAGGCTTGTCTCTGTTTGCATCAAATTCTGTCATCAAATAAGAGTACTATGAGTAGTTTCAAGCTCTTTTGATTCATCCACAAACAAAAACTTCACTTAGGTAGAGTCCAGATTGAAAACATAACAACTTAAGTTCAAATATCTTTAAATATATTTATAGGCTGTTGCAATTAATTAGTCAAAACCCAAAAGTAACAATTTAAGAGAATGTATTATTAAATAGGTGAATCTAAACATTAAACAGCATAAGAACATGTGTTTAAGTGAGCTAGGAACTGCAATATTCCATTTCAGAACCTTTCCAAATTTTCACCTGGTTTAAAGTCTTCAATTCTGCCTACTACATAGTTCAGATATTGCCTCCACTTTTTCTTCTTTCTTCACTAAAATTACTTCCTTTGGAAGAAATCTTGCCTTTCATCATAGTGACATTGTACAAAGCATACAAGATTGTGTTTAAGTAATTTTAATGTTTATTGATCCAAATTCATTTACTCCACTAAATTTTAACTCTCATACAGTTTTATCTCCTGGCTCTTTGGTGGCCTGGTTGTAAGAGAATATTAAGGCATGAAATGTTGTAGGGATTTGGGGGAGCTAGTGGGTAAAGATTGGGTTTGTACCCCTAGCTTATTTTGTGGACATGTTTCCCAGTTTGCAAAGAGAAGTTTTTATGCTGCATTCAAGGCAGGAAGAATGAGAACTGTAAGTTGCAAAGGTAAGGCAAAGTATGTTTGTACCTTGTGGTAGGATGCTGGCTAAAAGGACTATCATCACGTTTGCTTTGAACTGATTTGCTTGGGTATGGGAGCTCTGAAGCCCTGGGAGCAGCTCAGGGCAGCTGTGTGCTATTCCCTTGTTATCTCTGGCCTGGGAGGACAGTCTTGGGTTCTGCCAGTGATCTTCCCAGCAGAATTCCATTGTTGGGGTTTGAAGTTGGCTCAGAACCCAGAGGAGCTTTCACAGTTGCAGTGGAGGGATACCTCTTACTCCCTGAAAATCATTTACACTGGCAGAAAGAAAAGAGAGCTGGTGTGCTTTTGTTTTGAGTTTCACGTGAAGCTGGTGCTTAGGAACTTAATGTAAGCCTTTGTGTTGTTCCTTTCAAAAAGTGTCATCTTCTGTCAGTGCTTCCTCCTACTTTCAATACTTCTCATTCCCTTGTAAAGGGAATCCTGAAGCCCACTGAAGTCTATCACAGGATTCCCACTGGCCTGTGTGGATTTGGGACCAGATTCTGTTATGTAGTGTATCTTCATCTACATTGCAAACAGTCAGCTCTGAGCATAAGTTATGCCATGTCTCAAGCTGATCCACTTTTTTATTCAAATCAAATTGTCTGAAAGTAGATACAGAACAGAATTTTTCTATGTAGTTTAAAGGATCCGAATACATTTAACATTCTTAATGAATTTAGCACAACTAATGGCAATTCTGAGAGCGTTCTGCTTTTATTTTTTATCCTTATGAGTTGTTTGGGCCAGTAACAGTCCCCACTTCCAGCTTTTTAGCAACCTGATTATACCCAACACATCCTACCTTACCATCATATAGCTTACCCCACCAACACTTGGTTCCTTGTGAGCTACAAAGCATGTAGTGTTAGATCCCCAGCTGTCATAAATCAGCATCCTCAGGTGACATTTATTACAAAAGACAGGCGTATTCTCACTGTCAAGGCATTCTCTATGAGAAATCAGTTAATTCTCTTGCCAAGTGGCCCAGTAAGATCAGTATTGCTATTGCTTGTAACAGTTCACAGGCCCCATGCTAATCTTGCAATTTAAGCAACAATATTTTTGAGTTATAAATGTTTCAAATAGGTATATGGGTCAGAAGCTGATCTACTTTTGATTCATTGGCCTCTCAGGAGGAAGCACTGAAAGCACTTTAACTTTCAGTGTGGCACTGGAAAATCTCTTCCGTGTAAAGGCAGATTTATCAAAGTGAGGGAAGGCAATGGCTGTCAAGAGAGAAATCCATTGGTTCTGAAGTTCCTGACTAGACATCAGTCTATGTCCCTCTGGTGAGACTTTGACTGGGTTGTCTCAGCTGAGCAGAGGAGCTGACTGTGGAAAACAAGGAACCAGCCAAATGATGAAAAGCAGTAACATATCATTAATTTTTTAAAAATGTAGTTCCATAAATATGCTTTTTGTTGTAGGAAACTGTCTGTGCCTGAGGTGGATGTCTAGAAAATGGAGTAGTTTAAAGAAAAATGTTGTCTCATAGTCAAGGAGAGCTGTCAAAACCACTTGGCAAGCAAACACACAAAGTACTTAATGCCAGAAATATTTATGCATTACTCCTAAGGAAAAAAAAAAATAATGTGGAGTGTATTTGCAAACCTAGCACAAGCTGCCACAGAAGTATTGTGAGGCAGAAGGGATGGGATGTAAAGAGCTCATAAACTGGGCTCTGAAATTGTGTTTCCTGGTCATTAAGAAAAACAGAACAAATGTGCTTCTCATTTTCGGTTGATCTGATTCCTTCTAAAGCAAAGATCTTTCTAAGTATTTTATGAGTTCATTGGTCTCATTTCTGGTGTGGCTAACCATCTCCATTGCCCTCGAACTCCACCACCACAGGGAGTATACTTGCTGAGATTTACTGTCACTCATTCTTTCCTAGAAAGCCATCTGATGAATGGAGGCAAAGAGGCTACTTCAAATCAGGATTTCCTTAATTGTCTTATGTAAAACTTCTTATATCCCAAATCAAAATTTCTTGCTGATTCTTGTCTTTTTGTGTATGATTTCTCTGTTACATTTTTCCTTCTTTCTAGCTTTGCCCTTTAGATAAAAGTTATCCACCAAATCTTTGGAAATGCTTTGTTCCAGCAAGGGAACAGGCTGCCCAGAGAGGTTGTGGAGTCTCCTTCTCTAGAGACATTCAAAACCCACCTGGATGCGTTCCTGTCCAACCTGCTCTAGGGGAACCTGCTTTGGCAGGGGGGTTGGACTAGATGTTCTCTGAAGGTCCCTTCCAACCCCTACCGTTCTGTGATTCTGTGAAAATGGAACCCACGGTGACTAAGCTGACAGGCTGAAGGTAATAAGTGAGCAACTGGATGGGATGCAAGTCTTCTGAAAGGAGCAGCGTGGCAAGCCAGCCTAGAGTTTCTTAGCAATAGGTGTGTGACAACAGGGTTTAGACCTGGCTTGTGGAGATGCCAGAAGGGCTGAGAAGGGGCACTTCAGTTTCCTCTTCTGCCATTTATCTCCCTGCCTCCTTTTGTTTGGTTTGAAGAAGAAAGAGCAACAGAGAGTTACAGCCTTATATCCATTCCTTCTGAATGCCATGGAAGTGGAAGCCCCTATGGTTCCTCCCCATGGAAAGAAGCAGGACATGGCTGGGCTGTGGGAGTGAAGAGAGCTGATACAGGGAGTGTGGACCCCCGGATGGGGTGAGGCTGCCGGGCAGCAGGCCCACCACCCTGTGGCCTCACCCCGTCCAGGGGGCCCAGGCACAGACCCAGGCAGCCCCCGCCATGCTGCTGGCCCTGCAGTTGCCATTTCAGGCCCAACAGGTGGCAATCACAGCCCGGCCTCCACCCGGCACTTGCGCAGGAGCCTCTCTTCTTTCCCCAAACCTCCAAACCCGGCAAAGTCGGCGCTTAAAATTCAGCTTCCTCTGGACAAGCCGCTGCCTTTCAGGTTCCTAGGCTGTTTTTTCTGAGTGTGACATAGTGCTCTGCTCCTGGCCAGAAGTCTGAAATAAAAGAAAGGAAGCAGCACACTATGGCTAAAGCCACGGTCTCTTCTCAGTGACATGACTTGAAAGTCACACTGAAGACCTCAAGCCTTCGTAGGTTTTAGCTCAATGCAGATTCCCCCGTCTTGTTCTATTTTCATTTCCATATTTGTTCCAGAGGTACAAAAAAATAAATAGTCTCAGAAAACTAAGGAGGGGGGGTGTGGAGAACAGTGCTGTTAGTGAAGCTGAAGAGTTCACTCATTGCCATGGAAACGTTCACATCCTAGCAACAGCTTATTGATAGCAAGATGACATGGAAAGACAAGAGCCGATGCCTTTGACTCATGGGAAAACAAACTATCCTGGATTTCTACTTCTTTACCTCATTTTCTTTTCCAAAAGCGCATAGTGGTTTAACATATAAATCCCTGATCAACATTTTTTTTTTCCTTAACTGTTTGTGCTTTTGTGTTGAAATGTTACCTACTAAGAAAAGTTGTTGCAGTGGAAGTATTATCATCATTGGCTATCTGGCTAGAAAAACTGTTAAAAAGCAGCAAAGCAACCCAAAGCACTAAACTGTTGTTGTTGTTTTTTTTTCCTTTAGAAATTTAACAAGATGTTTTTGGACTAACTGAAAACATCTCGAAGGCCAATGCACCATTTTCTGTCCATGTCCACATTCCCCAGAAGGTTTGCTGCAGCTGTCATCACTAAGCTGTCGCTTGGTGAGAAGCAGAGTGGAATTGGTTGCGATACCGTCTGCATTCCTCATGATGCTCAGGGAGTCCACGTGCTGGGAAGGACTGAAAAGCTTTCTTTATTTGTGTGCCCTTGGGTTAGCGTGGGTAGAGCAGCACTCAGGTGTGTTTGCTTAGAATGTGCATTTCCTTCACTTTCCTGATAGAGGTACAAGAAGCTTCTCCTGGACCATAGCAGTCACTGTGTGTGAAAGGAGATATCTTTGAGAGCAAGGATCAGGCTGTTGTTAATACTATTATTATTAAGTACAATAGCGTTGTGGAGTCCCAGTTATAAAGCAGGATTTAAATGTGACTTGTTCTACACAGACACGGAAGGCCTTTTTCCCTAGGAGCTAGGAGATTATCATCAGTTTCTTTGCCAATATGATTTTTCCTTAGTAGGAAGAAAACTCAACAATTCCTTTTTTTTTTTTTTTTGGTGTGGTGTATAGTTGTTGGAAATGTGTCTGTCAAAGTAGGTATTCCAGTAATCATTCATTTTGGGAAAACAGGAAATGTATGCTGTTGTTTTGTACATAGCATCACTGCAGTATAAACATTTAAGAGCTTTGCTGAACTGGATCCATCTAAAGGACTCCCTGAATGTTACATTTATTGTGAGAAGAACATATTTCCACAGCTAATAGAAACCACTTTTCAGAAATTTAACCCTTTATCTGTATATTAATTAAAAAGGTAGCTAATGAAAGATCTCAAGAGAAATTGGTGATGTTTACAGGGTTTATAAACCCTGCTTATTTATCTACCTTTTTTAATAACAAAAATAATTTCGATTTTTCTGAATTTTTTTATTCCATTAGCAGTATTTTTACCTTTGGAGACAAGGACTGTTTGGCTGATCAGCAAGCCAGATTGATGTTCTGATACTACCATTGCATTAGGTTTGCAATAAATGAGGTAACTAGTGCTGCAGAGCCATTGGAGGAACAGTTAGAAATGTGTGAAGGAGAGGAAGAATACAATAAGAACACCAGCAAAATAGCTAGATATTTTGATGCTTGCTGTTCAGGTGCAAGTTTTCTATAGGGAGAGAAAAGCATCTAGAGAAGGATTATGACAATTAAAGCAGGACTCAGACGGACTTTAGGATCCCATACAGTGATCACTATTTTCACCCTAATACCAACAGCACTTAGCTAACTTTATACCTTCTGTGCTGACCTGGAGGTCCCTTAAGAGCTGACACTGCTATGTTTTTGCATTTCCAGAGCAGGATCTATGTGAACTACAAGGCAGAGGACTCTGGCCAACAGCTTGCCCAGCAGTAAGCAATAAATCAAAAGTAAACCCGAGAGCAGAAACTAGACTTTTCAGGTTCTTCCCAGTTGACACAGGCCTTTGTATGGTCTTTCTGGGGCTCCTAGCTATGATTTCAGCTGCAGGTTTGTGAAGAGTGTCGGGATTGTGCTAAAGGACTACAGTGGAGCATTTTCTTCAGTGGTTGCAAGGCAAAGCAACATGCACTGTGAATGGTGGGCCAAAGTCTGCTGTGACTTTCACTTACTTAGTTGCGTATTTGAAATTATTTTTCCCATTCTCTCTTAGAGTTAGGGGCAAGGATGGCAATGGTAAAACAAACTCTTCTGTCAAGGTTGGGGTGTGTGTGTTGATTTGGGTGTCCATATGTCATCAGGTAGCTTAGATGAAAATGCATTTTCCCTCCACTGAACGTTTTGGAGTCTTTACAGGTTTTGGAAGGAGCAGGCAGGCAGGGAGCAGCAGCAATTTGCTGCTCCATCTCTAAAGAAGAATCAGGAAACAGTTGTGCATGTTGAAGCTCATAATTTCTCCCTCTTTACTGAAGAATAATATGCAAAAGTTAAAATTCAGGCTTTTCAAGAAAAGTATCAACAGTATTACCTTTCTCACAGGAGCTGGGGGAATATTAACTTTTTGGGTAGAAATATTTTGTAGTTCTAGTAATTCACATTAATTCAGGGCCTGTGGTATGTATCTAGTGCTTCTGCTACCCTGATTTCTCTCAATTGACTTCTTGACTGATGCACAGACTGATATAGGAGAATGCCCTTTTCCTTTCTTTCAGTTGAAGGTGTGTGTTACCTGTTAATAGCAGATTGATTAGTCAACATTAGCACCTGGGAATGCCTTTATTTTTATCACTTCAAGCAAATATGTCTACAGCTGGAGACATAATTATATGCATTACTGAAACACATTTTTGCTATTCTTTAATTATATTTTGACAGGAAAGAAATGTCAAGGGAGTAGCACTTGCTTTTTAGCTCTGAAACATTTCTATCTGTTGTACACATTTGTCTCTGCTTTGTCACGCTATCCTTTCAAATCTTACTTTTGCTGCCTTGCAGTCAGTGTCTTGCCATTGTTTCATGATTTAATGTTAAGATTTTATACAAAGATTTCATAAAGAGCAGCTACAGATTTTCTTCTCTGAAGATATGGGCCATCTTCATACATTTTCAAAAGTATGAAATCCAGTGGAGCTTTCTTGATTTATTCCAACTGCAAATCTGGCCAGTCTCTCTAAGACTTCATCCCTGGCACATACTCCGCTCTGTCAAACGCCTGTGAAGTCTCTGTCCTGTGTGACAGAAGTCAGAGGCATTAGTGAGGGTTACACATGACCAGGATTTGTGTAAGTATTTTGATTTTGTTTTTCTGGTGTTTGCTCTGATATTCATCAAACATCTGGAAAGAAGAGATAAAAAATGGGACCGCCAAAAATTAATCCTGTCTTACTGCTATGTAAGAGGTAACGTTTCTGTCTGCTTGGGTTATTTCCCTGTGCAACAGCCAAGAACCAATCTCATCTGCAAGCACTTGTACACATCTGAAATACAAAGTAAAATTTAGTCTGGTTTTGTACCAATATGTTAACGAATCTAGAGTTTGTCCAACCATCAGTAATCACTTTTATTTTCAAAGACCTATTTCTAGGAGGAAAGCTCACTTTTAAAAAAACATCCAGAACCTATTAAAAGAACCCAGCTGTAAGGGGATATGGGACAAGCTGTGTCTTATCGAAGTCACTGAAGTTATGACAAGTCATGACAGCTAAGCAGCTGTCACTGTATTCCAATCACAAGAATTTACTAACAGGTCTCTCCAGTAATGTATGACATTTTTATATTTAAGCTGTACTGAGGAGCTGATGAGCAGGACATGATGTTCCATACTGTTTTCTTGAGGTGCTACATTACTTATAACTGAGAAATACTCTAAGGGAGTGATACACTGTCCGTTAAGTGATGCTGATGATTTGGGTGTTACATTTCCCATAAAGTAATTACTGAGCCAGAACTCCAATATGATGCTAGGAGACACTGTATTGCTTTGAAGAATTGTCATCCAAGGCACAAAAGAGGCACAAACTTTCAGGATCCTGCTGTTATTGTCCTTGAAGGTGCTGCTGTACTTTTTAGAAGCAAGTAAGCATTCTGCTGAGATTTCTGCCTGTGTAAACATGCCTTTTTAACCTAATAATGGCCTGCAGTTGTGGTTGACCACTGAATTGCTGCTAAGCTAATTCTTCTTTTCTAACTTCTTTCTATCATACAGTTTGGAACCACAATTCAGAAAGGTCTTGTAGCTAACCTGCCATCCCAACCCTATGAGGGCTTAAGATCATGAAATCTGCAATACAGAAAAGATGCACAAAACCCCAACTGAATGAAGACGTGCCACACACTCTGCCAACAGCTTCTCCTCTCTCAAGTTAAGCTCTTTCATGTTTGTTTTCTCAGGCTCTTCTTTCAAGAGTTGAGACTAGTATTAATGAAAGGTTATTTTAATAACGTTGTTCTCTTCTCTTTGCAGCATGCCTTCAGGGAAAAGAATGGCCATTTTTTAAATGACGCTAACTGGAAAAGAATTAATAGTATTTTGTATGCTTATGTTTAGTCTAGGAGCCACCACTGAAATCAGCACTTGCTTGATTGGATCAGCCATGATTGCACACTACTTCATGGTGCGTTAGACCATTTCTCTGGGAAATGAACTTTTGAACATTGCATCTCATGAATAAAATTTCAGATCAGGTTCTTGGCAATCTCAGAGAGAACCCTACTGAATTAAGAGTAGAATAGGAGTAAAAAGGATGATGGAGAGAAAGTGGAGACAAATTTATCTCCTATTGTTTTTTCTTACTGTTTGTTTGTTTTATTCAAGGAAGCAAACTGACAACAACATTCAGGGCTTTCTTCATCTTCATGGTTTCTGCTTTCTCTCTTTCCACCTAGTATTGCCACCTCAGCTGAGCAGGGTTCAATGTTATCTAAAAACTGCTTCTCCCAACTTCACTCTTCCCCACCTACTCCCAGGGAAAGTGCACCAATCTGTGATCAAATTCAGATGAGTTGAGAGATGGAAGGATGAGGCAAGAGGAAAGCTCAAGTACAAAAGGAAACCTTTTGCCTAGCAAAAAGATAGAAAAAAATGGGGATGTGAAGTAGTGGTTACAGAGGAGTCCTGGTGTGAAAAAAAAGGACAGTGTTAAAGAGCAATGGGGAGACCTTGTGTGTATTAATGTGGAAAATAGAAACATGGGACCACAGAGACGAAGCTGAGCTGAAATGGAGGAGGGTGAAGAGGGGAACCCCTGGGATGAGTTAGAAAGAGAGGCAGGGGGATGGACAGCACACAGGGAGATGAGGGAATAAAAAGGAGAAAGGAAAGAGACCCTGCTCATGTAACACTTGCTCAACTTTCAGAAGCTGCGAAGAATGTGATCTTCTATGGCTGGGACACAAGTGACATCTGACTGTTGTAGTTCCAGGATGGCATGAAAGCTGGCTGACTATAATCAACTTTCCAAGTAAGCTCTTTCAAACACTGAATTTTAAATCTACTTACTTCAAGTATTCAAGGATGCATGGCTAAATTTACTTTCTAAAACCACATTATGCTGTTGAAAATCAATTGTTTTTTACCTGAACAGGAAGAGAACATGCAAGGATTGGGAAAACACAGGAAATCAATTAGCATAAAAATCTGAGCAAATACTGGGTGAATATATGACATTTTTTCTGCTTTTGATTCTTGAATAAAGCCTTTTTCATGCTTGCCATAGACTAATAAAAAAATTGAAGGAAAACTCAGATTTGTTTTTCATGTCTATGGGACATCTGAAAAAATGCAGTGGATTGGTTCATTGACATTTCGTGTCTAGCTATTTAGCATGGCAACGATATATTTAAATAGATGATAAATGGATTTTCTGGTATGGCATTGTCTGTGATTTAGGTTATCATAATAATATTATTCTAATTTCCAATTAGGCCTTGTAGATTTGAAGTCTGAAATTTCTCTTATGTCAACCCTCTTTTTGAGAAACCATTTAAACCAATGAAGCGATTATCAGTTTTTTGTGGGAAGAAAAACATTCCAATGTTGTAGAATGTCAGACCACAGAATAAAGGTGGAAAGGACGACTTGTGTTAAGTTTGCCTTTAGTGTGAGTTTCTGAGTAATTTTGGGTCAGGGAGTAGAATTTAATGTGCAACTGGAATATACTCTTGCACTTTACACAGACTTATAAGTGGGAGGTCACTATCCTTGTCCTATGTGTGTGCAAATGCAGTTGAAGATCTTGTTTTCCTCTTGGGCTTTGCTAAGTGTTCATTTGAGACAATGGGAAGAAAAGCAGATGTGAATAAAACCACTCTTAGAGATTAAGGCTTGGTTTAGGCCACACAGCCTCAAAATTGTTGTTTTTTCATACATGTATGTAAGCATGTTTATGTATGTGTGGGAAGGGTGTATGCCTATGACAGCTTATGTGACTCAGCGGAATAGTTTTTCAACTCAGTCATTTCATATTTCCTGTATATTGTTCAGCCTCCAACCCTGAAAGAGGACTCATGCAACCAAATAAGTTAAACTTGATGCTTCCCAAGATTGAAAGCAAAAGTGATGTGCAAATTAGATTCCACATATTACCTTTGTCCTTCAAGTACATTTGCGCTTTAGTTTATGAAGGAAAGATGCAGGCTTCAATATGGGGCAAGATGATTGGAGAGGGCATCTTGGTTCAGATGCATAAGCTCAAATTCAGTATTTTCAGTATTTCAGTAATAAGTCTTTGGATCTGTGGTTAGGTTTGGTTTATTATGTATAAGGAAACAAGCAGAAAATATGGGTTCAAATCCCAATAGGCATTTCTTCCCCACTGCTTCTCCATGCCTAGTCCATCACGCTGCAGCTATTAAATAGTGAGACTAATCTAAAGGCAGAAAACATTGTCATCCTGCAAAAGGAAGCACAGGGTTTTAATGCTTCTTAGATAAAGGAGAAACTGAAGCACAAATTGAAAAACATAATGCATAATACAGAAATGTATAGAAATTTTATAGAGTTTTATAGGAAGAACTAAATCCGATTTCACATGTTTTTCACTCATGAGGGCACCTTAAGTTCCGGATGAGCAAGGGTCTTTTGGTCTAAAAAATCACCATGACAACTTAATCTCTCCTGAGTCCCGTGTATTTCATACTGGGGATTTCTGTTTATTTGAATTTAAGCTTGTACTTTATGCAGCTGGCCAGAGATGGTGCTGGGTGCTCAGGTACTGCAGAGTGAAATGCAGTGGGAACTCAAACAGAAGAGGTTTTGGGCATTAATCATAGCTACACTCTGCTGCCACGAGTTATGAATTTGAGTGAATTTAAAATTAGAGAAAAGCACCCAACTTGTAATACTTTGTGAAACAGCAACAAATAAAATTATTTTAGAAAATGAGAGAAAAGGGTTGGGAAGCTGTAACACTGGGAAAAAGATTTATTTGTTTTGTATATTTGCTGATATTTTATTGCTCAGTGAAATAAAGATAATCTTCTGGAGGTGAATTCATCTAGCCTTCATCAGATTGGTAATGGGAATGGAAATAAGCTTGATTTACCAGTAGTGTCTGTGGGTTACAGCTCCTTTTTTACTGTCTTTTCTTAATTGCTCTCGCATTTCATATCTTCCTTTTATTCTAGTATGAAAGTCTGTGCAATAGTCTGGCACTTAGAATGTTTGAGGAGTTGCACCATAAGTGGAGGTCAAGCTCTGCAAACCTTTCTTTTGTTATGAATTCTTATCCAAAACCAACCCTGTTGACATCAATGCCAGAGCTGACTAGGGTAAGGACCTCTGACGCCTTCTGAGATGAGGCTGGAGAGTTAGCCTGCCTTGCTATGGTCTTTAAAAATTCTTTCATGTGCTTTTATGCTCTGATAATGTCTTTTCTGATTCATGTAAGTATCACCAGAATGTCAATACAAAGAACAGTTTTTATTCCATGTTTGCTGCAGCTTGCAGCTGGATAAAGCCCTTCTGATGCTGGACCTATGATGTTGATCTTATTCATTAGTAACATGGACATGATCCCTGGGTGCAGCTGGAGAGCTTTCCAGTAGGTCAAGAAGGGCTTGTCCCCACTGAGATCTCTGTCAGTGCTTCCGGATGGCTCCATGTTGTCCTTCTTGCAGGGGCAGGTGTATAAATTTGGAGCAACTTTAGGTCCTTGGTCCCCTGCCTGTCTAGGCAAGGAATTTGTCTGAGTGGATCAAGATGCCTTCTGACCTGTGTCAAAACCAACTTGACATGGAAACCAGAGTACAGGGAGAATGACGTGTATTTGGGTTTAGTCCTGACAGAGCCCTGGCTTGCTGCTCAGTCCCATGGTGTAGACATTACCTAAGCACAGCTTATGAAGCTGTTGCAACCCCATTCCTTTCCACATCCTTACATCTTTTTCATGTCTGTCATGCCCTTACTAAAGTATGAATTACCTTTGACCTTATTTACCAGACTACAGAAGTGATTTTTTTTTTTATTTATTTGCATTAAAAATGTTAATTATGCTCCCAGATTTATATCTAGAAGATTGGAACCATGCTTTCTTCCTCATTTAACCTTCCTTTTCCTGTAGAGAGGAGGATCTCCCTCAGGGCAGAGCTTACCAGGTTTGTGTTGTTTCTTTCTCATTCAGTATGACATCAAAGTTCAACCCTTCTCATCTCCTGCCGTCCTGTGGCTTGTGCTGCTGACCTTCTGCAAGGATGCAAGCAAAAAGAAAAGTTGGAAAATGGGGAAGAAAACACTCACATTACCTACATATTCTTAACTGCTGCTGAAGAACTGGTCAATATTCAAAACCAGGTTAGTAAAAATAAGCAATACAAAAGTGAAAAAAAAGAGGTCAATAATTTTTAGTTGTTCAGCAGTGGTATTTGCTTTACTTAAAGAGGGCTTTGCCAGTGAAAATCTTTGAAAATAATTTTCCTAATTATAAGGCAGGTTTATTAAGGTGGAACTGTAATTAGTTTCTACATTTTCTACCCATGAATATTTTGAATGAGGGAAAGTTTATTCCACATCTGTGTTAATTTGGAAAAAATGGCAGTTTTAAAGCTTTGTGGACTGTTAAAAGGGAGCACTTCTTCCACCAACCCCTTGCCCATGTACACTACTTGTTGAAAATGCAGAAGTTGAAGATAGATAAAGCCTATCTTAACTCAAAGAATCCCCATGAGGGGGACCTTAAATTGGGAAATATCAGATCTGCTCACAGTGCCTTGAAGATAAACAGGGAACAGAGATTGTCTGCTCACAGTGCCTTGAAGATAAACAGGGGACAGAGATTATGTATTTCAGTCCTGTATCATTTACTTCACCTAGCAAAATGAATCATAATTGGGCACATGAGCAGAGCAACATGATAATAAAGTGTCTGATCTGATCACACTCTTTCTATTGTGTATTTTGTCCTGCACAGCACATACACACAAATAACAAGTTAGTAGAGGGTAATTATGACCTAAAGGGTCGTGTTTTGTGGGCACAATATGGAAGGCTCTTTGATGTTACTGAATAATCCAAATAATTTCCTACTTTGCCAAATATATCTTGACGCCTTTTAAATACAAGTTTACATTCCTTGACAGGCATAGTACTGGGCACCAGAAAATAATGCATGAATCATTCTGTGATTCTGTGATTCATGTTATTTAGACACATGTGAGATAGATTAGGATATGAAGGGAAAACAACTATGAATTAATACATTCCGTGCTCCATTGCATTCAAATAATAGCTAAAAAGACCTTCCAGCTGTCTTAGAGTATGAATAACAAGCCTGCTCTGAGAGCTTCTGAAGTAGGTGTCCCTATAATCCACTGTTTTCAATGTCTCAGAGATGTTGGAAAGCGCTACAGACAGTGTAATAGTGGCCTGTCTCACCTGTCTCTCTGAAGCTTTGTAAAAATTTCATTACTGTACTGAATTTTTCTTTTGCTGAGCTGGTGAGCAGACCTGCTGCTTGTTTTTTGATAACAATGTCACCTGTCAAATCTTCTCTGATGTGTGTTTTCTCCATTGCTTATCCTTACTGATTGTGTCTCTGGCCTTTTTTCAGCGTAGAGTATTTTCCTCTACAATCTCTGACACTTGGGCCACTTTCCTGTACAGCTGTCATCAGCCTTACTAACTTGGCTGCTTTTTTTCATCTGATAATACATACTTTTCCCTTGACTAAATTTGAGAAGGGGAAGGAAAGTGTGTAGTTTCAATTCCTAGTTTGAATCTCAGGCCCAGTTCCCACCATCCCCGTCCTCCATGCCCAAGGTGTATTTTGGGTGTGCATTTTCTTACACACCCACCTCTAGCCTGCTGCAGCACGAGATAAATTAAATCAGTATGTCAAAAGGCTCCAACTAGGGCTTTTGGTTGGCCATAGCCTTTCTTTCTCTCTACATGACCTGAGGAGCGCTGGCAGAACCACCACAAGCCCCTTTATGAGGGTTTTTGTGTGGCTTTTCCATTATTTGATGGAAATTCAATACTTAAGGCCCACGTGCCGTAAAGGAACAGCGAGTTTCTGGGCAGAGGTTTAAAGAAGCAAGGGAGGGTGCCAATGCACAACGTTATGGACTGTGATGAGTAACCACCTGTGTTCATGCTCGTGGCTTCTGCCAACCACCTGCATCCGAGAGGAGAGCTAACACGTGCTTCCCACCATGCTGGAGCGTGCATGTAAGCCATTAAGATGTAGTAGCCATGCTGTAATTTCAGACCCTTGTTTAACCACAGGACAGTTCGTCTGTCTGTGCCTGAAGCCACCTGTAATGGATCTGAATTTGGTCATTTCCAGAAAAAACAGATGCCTTCAGTTTTATGGGCATAGCAATGAAGCAATATAGTTCTTGGGTTTTTTAATCAAAATCAGGTTTAGACTTTGTTTAAATTGATGTTTCTGCTTTAACTTCTGTTTAGTTAAACCTCTTTTTCATGCATTTAGGTAGCTGTGTATAACAAAAATATTATTATTTCATTATTATTCAGTCTCATGTTCTGAAGTTAAAGCAATGTTTGGCCTGCACAGGTTTTACTGTTTTGCCTCCAAAACAACACAGTAATAATACCTCACATGGCTTGAAGAATAATTGTCTCAATGAGATGTGTTTTCACAGCTTTTGCACGAGCAGTCCTTTTGAATAAAAGTGTTTGGAAAACAGTGTTTCTGTCTAGAGGAGAAATAACAGTTTTTCATGCAAAGCAGCATGATGTTTTAAAAACCATATTAGCCACACAGAAGCTGGAAGAAAAAATATGGTTTGCTTTTTTTTTTTTAAATTGTTCATGAGTAGAATTAAAATACAATTAGTTTAAAAATAAGAAGGGAATTAGACTATACATTTTATTGTCTTCTGCCCATAAGCCAGTTCCCAGAAAACTCACTGAACTCTCTCTTATGTTATACTGTGAAGTCAAAAGACTAAAACAAGAAATTGAAGAAAAAACTGAGTGATGATGAACTAGAACTGATGAACTGATGATGAACTAGATAATAACTGTCTGTTTCTCTATTTTCCATTAGAACTAGTAACTTTATCACCTTTCTCTTCCCAGCACCCCCTTCTACTTGGAAAATACGAGCCACATTTTGTCTGAGATTGTCCAATTAATTAAAATTATCATGCTAAATATGGACCATTTATTCTTAACTAGCATTTATATTTGAAGGTTTCTGCTTCTGTTTCAGTTCTGAAATAGAGCTTTGTTTTTGACAGCTTCTCTTTTTCACAACAATAACAGCTGGTCTAAGAAAGGATATCATCACTTTTCACAAACTTTGTCACACTTTAAATATTTAAATTTTGGGGGAAAATGAGATTTTTCTTTCTTTGATGCTCTGTATAATAGGCCGAACTCTTTCCTGGTTGAATATTCAAAACTAATCTGATCTCTTTCCTTTTTCGTTTTGAAGAAATGCATTTATTTATAAGTATACAAGCATATGCTATGGTATTAATGCCCAGCTTTTTGAAACAATAATTTTGAGAAAGAAAGCATGGATTTGTGATAGGTCCAGTAGGATTTTTAGAATAAGGAGGGATTTTTAGAATAAGCATTTTTAGAATAAGATACACATTGTCTGTGCTCTGTAGTAAACTTTAATCCTCATATGTTCGAGCTGCGGTTATAATCAGTTGGCTTTTATTTCTCAAGAGCTTTTTCTTATCTGGATTACAGTATTTCTTTTCTCAGCTGCCTGGAGGGCCCCTAGCCTCAGCTGAACATGATGCTGCTGGCACCCCAAGTGAGTGCTGGTACCATCCCCATAGGATGCGGTGTAAACGCGGCAGGTCTTGTCATGTAAAACCTCCTGGGTGGAAGGAACTTCCCTCACTTCAGTCCTGCCAGTAAGTGCACTTGAATTCGCAGAGCACAAATAAACCCCGTGGACCCCATCACTTAGGGCTTATCTGCACATTGCACTTACCTATGCGAATCAGGCTGCGTGGGTTGCTGTCTTTCTGGGTGAAGATGTAGCGGTGGAAGGTGCAGGACCTCTAGCTGCAGTTGCCATGGAAACGCACCCATGTTTCACTTCCTTGTCCAACTTTCGTTCCCATGATAAAATGATACAGCTGGTTATGTTTTAAGGGAGTAAATGAAGCTAAAAGTTTGGCTGACTGGGATTGTTTCCATGTGGTATAGGAGGAAAGGAAGTAGCAGCATGTCAGACACCTCACAGGTTCAAATCCAGAGAAAGAATATATGAAAAATCCAGCAAAACATACATCTCCAGCTTCACAGAAATCTGTTACCTGTCACAGAATCTTTAGCACTGATTTTTGTTGTTGTTGCTGATGACTTCTACAAAATCAGTTACCTTTTTCTTTAAAAAAAAAAGATTGTTCATGCTATTCTGATGATAAGATTTCTTTATAAATTCTATATTCTCATAATTTTTAGGTACTTTTTTTGCTTCATAAACAATAACTTCAGACATATTTCTTCTTTATCACTTTTGCAGTCTCCTTCATTTCTCCAAAATTTCACTTTGTTTCATTCTGTTCTTCCCAAACTAATCTGGTTGTGCTATGTGCTAAGAATCTCTGCTAAGTTCTCAGAAAAGCTATTTCATCAATGTAAGTTGTCACTATTTTTTCTGACATATGTATTGTGGAAGGCTTTGATGTACTGCTCTATATTTCTTTAAAAAAGAAAAAAGTGAAACAAATTTAAAAAGTGACGGTAATTTTAAGGTCTAATATGGAAACACTTGGTAATTTAAGTGAAAGAAGAGGGCAAAATCCAAGAGTACCATCCTCAATTAGATTTAAGTTAAACTTCTTAATTTTACCTTTTGATAACTCCTTTGAGGGGTACTCTCAAAACTAGATCTAAAAGCTGTGAAGACCAAAGTGGGAGGATCTGGAAGAGACAGAGCAAGCAGCACATTTGAGGTGACCAAATACCCTGAGCAAGCAGGGAATTAGTCAAAACATTGTTGTAAGGCATTTTGGTGCCATGAAAAGGTGCTGCCAAAAGAGGCAGAGGGAACTGCTCACATCCAGTCTGGAGGCTGTTCCTTTACAGCTGTGTTCAACATAGCCACCAAAACTTAATTGTGAAACCTGTGGAAGAGTGAATGCTTTTATATTAGCTGCATCAGGTAATTTGGGGTGTTTTTCACTACTATGAGGGATGAACTTCTTTTATCTGTTATAGCTACTTGCAAACATTTTGCCTGTGCAAACACGACCATCGGTGAGTCTGCTTAAGGCTGATGCAGGAGTAGTGGAATTATCAGGCATCAGATGTAAAGAGCATCCTGATGCAGTTTGCATGTATAAGTCCAGTTTCTAGGAGTCTTTTCTGCAGCACGTAGTACAAGCATCTCTGCAGGCAGAAGGAAATTGCATATACAAGTTAATCACAGTTTACGTTACTGGGAAGACTAATGAACTCTCATATACTGTGAAATGTTTTCTCTTCAAGTCTTCAGCCTCAGTAGAATCAGTAAGGCTTGTTATATGAATTTAATTAACATGAAAATCTGAATATATCACTTGGGTTAGGAAATAATTATTAGGAGTAATTCTACATCATCACTTATGCATGAGTGCCCCAAAAGAAGGAGCAGAGGGGCTCTGAATCACAAGTGACTATAATTGCTCGATCTACTTTCATATGAACTTTCAACAAGCACTCAGTTGCTGGCACTATGAGGTGACTTGTCTTAAACCGTTAAAAATCAACATACCCAAGCGAAGGTCAGCACATAATAATAAAATTTATCGAAATTCCTAGTGGTGATGAGATATCCTATTGTTGAAGAACGCACTAGGCTTCAGACTAACATTATCTTTTTCTGCAATTCTGTCTCTGAAATGACTACAGTTAAGCCCTTTCTCTCTCAGCAAATCAATGGTTTTCTTTAAAGAAAATAAGCAGGCTCAAACATATGTCTAGAGAGCCTATCCTATGAATGAAATGTTCTTTCCAAAACATGGCAATCCTGGTTTTATTAAGCTTTCAAGTTTTATGATTCCAAGCTTTTCCTCTTTGGTTTTATGTGACTCTAAGGTAAAAAGCTTGCTTCAAATTATGAGCTGAATTTTGCATAATATACTAAACATATGTTGCACATCTGCTGATGAAGGCTTTCTGCAAACAGCAATGGAACATTGCTGCCTGGACAGCTCAGCAGAAGGGAGTGGTGAGCTTCCACCTCTGCTGCTCAGTTACTGGGCCAGAAGAGCGAGGCTCTTCAAAAGTATGCAATAGCCCTGTATGAATCTCTATTCATGCCAAGTGGATTTGCTTCTTAGAGGGGAGATTTGTGCTTCCATTGTAGTTAATAAATGGGAATTTTTTTTCAGGAAAGAAGGGAGTGCTGTTCTCGTCCACTCCAAATTTCAGAGTTTGTGTTTGCATGGCTAACGTCTTGTGCTTTCAATTGTAAGGTATGTCCATTGTCTATTCTCAATAAGTTTTATGGTGGATAGGTCGTGCTTGAGGTATTTTTCTATTTAGTGATGAGAGTTTGGGACAGTTTGGAGTCTGATTCTTTGGCTATTTTGTTTATGAACTTTACTGGAAACCATGGTCACAGGGCAGCTGTGAAACATAATATATAAATCACTTATGGATCTGTTGGTCCAAGAAGCAGTATGTAGGATCAAGAAGTAAATGTAGGATCATCACTGCTGTTCTCTATATGTAAAGCTTGATTCAACCACTAATGCACACAAAGATAGAATGACAAAACTAAAACAATGCCTCTCAAGCTAAGCAACTTAACTAAATTAACACTTATTTTGATAGATCTGAAAGGCCAAAACATTTTCAGAAGTCTAGTTAGGTATTCCCTAAATTCAATGCCTTCTCTACAGTCTACTAAAAAAATAATTCAGTCAAAATTATTTTCTAAATTTTGGTAGGTCATTCCCAAAGAATCACTTTTGATATTCATCATCTAAGCTGCACTATTAATCTTAATACTGATTAAGTAAGTTATTATGTTATTTATTAGGGTCATAAAGTTTATTTTCGTTACTTGGCTTGTTCAAAGACAAACTTATCATGTTAACATCTCAGAGCTTGCTTTCATTTAGTACTCTGTCACATTTCCTTCATAATTGCAAATTGAGAACACAGTAATTTTGCTGACAAATATTTATCTGGAGAGTTTATATGCCTTCAGCAGAAGCCATATAGACACAGGCAAGCTCAACAACAGTTCATTTGTTCAGTTTACAGACACAGACAGACACTAGCCCCCGTATTCCATGGTTTATTATATGTCTTTATCTGCAATATCACTATCTAGTGTAGCATCCTTAAATCACTTTCAAAACTTTTCTTTTAGCAATTCTTAAACATGAAAACAGGTGAAAAACCTTTAAGAGCAAAAAAAAGAATGAAAGGAACATGACTAATCAGAGTGATTGAAATGACCCCTTATAAAAAACAGTACAGGACAGGTATTTTAATTGTCACTGTAAATGAAAATGTTGACTGTCAAATTATGTATTACATATGTAGGGACAAAGGGGATGCAGTAAGACTTAAGGAGAACTGACAAAAACTGTTGCTATAAACTTTTCTAGATTAAGTTACTTTGTAAGAGATACGATATTGCATCCCAGTGTCATCATAGTTCAAGAGCCTCTCTAACCACTCAGAAAAATTCCCTATCTTAGCCCCCCACCTCCATCTAGAGTGTTCTCTTAATACAAATGAGTCATAATCTGCTATTGGAGATTCAGACATAGAAGGTCCTGCCTCTGAAAAAAAAATTAGGCCTTGGAAATACTGGCAACTTAATATGAGCAGTCAGTGCAGTCTGTAATAAAAATATTAATGTGATCCTAGGATGTCTACATACGTGAGCAGTAAGGTGATTTTTATGTCGATGTAGAGCAATGATAAGACTGGATAGTGTGTATAGCCCTACTGTTGTCACTGTAAAAGGACTTGTAAAATTTGAAGGGAAGGCAAAAAATAAAGCAGTGTAGTTCTGAGAGCCAGGGAAAATGCTTCTCACAGTAGAGAGCTCTCAGTCTGCTAAGGGCAGTGAATTGCAATTCCTTTTTTGGGGTGTGTAAATATTTTCATTAAAAGAAAATATGAGGACCTAAAAGGCAACTTACTATGGCCTGCAAAGGCACACTGTGAACTCGTGGCTGGAGTCTGCAACCTGAGAAACTCCAGTAGAAAGTCAAAAACTCCGTATTTGACTGTGACAGTGTTCAGCAGCTACAGCAAGCAACCAAGGGGTATGCTAAAGGCATGTTGGTGTTTCTGTGGAAGGCTACCAGATAGCCAGAGAACAACTTTGAATGCAATAACTAAGATAAGTGAAAGAAAAATGACTGTAGAGAAATTTAGGATGCGTGCTTCCTAGACCATATTGACTTTGAAATACAGACTTCTCTGACTCTAAGCTGCTTATAGAAATAGTTGCTGGAAACTGATTCATCGGTCATTATAATTTGATTCCTCTAGTTTCATAATGAACCAAACATTAGTGACTGTCATGTATTTTATTATGAGCAATGTGGAACCCATAAAGCATTTTCCCATTGTGGAGCATCAATCTGAACTTTACAGAACTCAAGGGAAAAAAAAAAAGTTATTATTTAAGTAGCAACTTCTGCTATGCTTCCTTCATATGAGAGTTAGTTCGCTAATAACAGAAGCTCATCTAACAATGATGAAAGAACGTTAACTAGCTGGAAAACTGCTTCAGGTCAGAGCTTTAGTTAGAGCCATATGGCAGTTAACAATAAATCACTTATTACTTTCTCCTCTGGTAGTTTTACAAAAAGCAATAACTTTGACCAAATTAAAAGTAATGCAGGTGTCCATGAGGGGAGAAGATACAAGCTACTCCTGTTCATACATTGAAGCTGTAATGTGGCTGCTGTGCAAGCAAACCCTGCAAGTAAACCCTGCAAGTATCCCCAATGTCTCCAAGGGCTGCATAAAGTGAAAAAACTACCCTGAAGTTTCCTGGGGCTAAGGGCAGTTGTACAGAAAATGTGCTGACACATTCCCATGGACACAGGTAGGAGAGAGCACTTCCCAACACCACTGGCTATCCTCTGTGCTGCCACTGACTTTACTGACAGCAGGTTTTATTCCAAGCGTGCTCTGAAATCCTAGGGCTGAAGATCAAGTGTAGTTCATCATCGGCTCAGTTTCCTAAGAAGTGTAATTAACTGTCTAGGAGGAAGGCTGTAAAATGCCCCACAGAATGCACAGTCTTAAGAACGTAGTGTTATATGTCACACTAAGACCAGTTTCCCTATTTCCCTATTTCTGAGAGTTTTGGCCAGAATTGGGACAATAATCCTAGAAGCTGAAGCAATTGCTGAGGGTATTTTACAGTGTTTCGTGGACTCAGTAGATTCTGAACCAGAGAACCAGGGTGGGTTTTTTGGCTCTAGGAGAGGAAAAAAAAGAACCAAAAATACTGATTATTAGGCAGATTAGATATCTCTAGATAACATTCATTTACAAATAATGGCTTTACAACAAACCAACCTGTTTGGGGAAGGTGGTTAAGCGTCTTGCATATCTTACAAAGTAGAAGAGCAGCTGGTCTTCTCTTAGCAAGATGACAAGGAATAAAACTCTGCTGATGTTTTTCTTAGTTTGCAGCAAAGAGCTTCTTTTCTTGATGTCAACAACTTTCAAAATGGAAGGAAGCCACTTAATCACTGACAATGTGTCTATTTATCATGCAGTGTGTGGAAAACATCTGTGAATATTCTCATCATTGGCTTTGAAAATACCCGTTATAAAGTAAGCCATGCAATTACCTCTTAAGGTGCTAAAGTGCTCATATTCTTCCTGGAAACTGCATCTGAAGAGTCTTCAGTTTTCCAGAAGGTTTTCTCCTATCTCATAAAATCACTTTATTAGGAGATCAGTTAGCATTTGTCGACTATGTCGCATCAAGATACTTTCAAGACATCTATTTGAAGACTAAAGGCTACCATTATGTAACCTTAATGAAAGTACAGGGGCCACTGCAGTAGTAGACACCGAGAGCAATACAATACAAGTATCATTATACAATATTATTATGTAAATAAGCACTGTGTACTGCCTTTCAAATACACTTCAAAGGAAGTTGGAGGAAATCTTAAAAGCTGAAGGACTTGAGAAGAAAGTGCAGTCATATCAGGCAGGAGTTCGAAATGCAATACTCTCAAACATACGCGTACGTCAGTGTCCCACAAAGGCACTACCAGGTTGTCTAGGTGATGTTCTAAAGAAAAAGACCAGGGAAGTAAGAGTTCCATGTCTCAAGTAAGCATGGTTATTTGTAAGAGACTGAATCTAAGAGGGTGTTCAGAGAAAGCTTATTGAAGAATTTTTATGTGAAAGCTCTCCACAAAATAATTCTGTACAAACTGCAAGGGACAGAATGCCTGTAAGTACTATTTTGTAGGGCATTTTGTCCCCCGAGTGGAATTCAGCAGAAGGTAGCGTAACATTTCAAACTGTATCCACAAGAATCTAATTAATACGAGATAGTGTTTTGATAGCATATGTTTGATCTCGAATATTCAGCAACTATTTTTACCCAGGCCCACTGAAGAGCTGAAGTGAAAAAGTATAATTACTTTTCAGTAGCGTATAGCTGCTCTCACCCAGCTACTTTTTTCAGTCAGTGCATGAGAGCTGAATTAATCATGTGCTGGCTGCTTGCTGTTAACACTTTGCAGTGTTTGAGGGGAAAGTGTTGAAATTCTAAAGCTCAGAAGGGTCGAGGTGAACCTCAGCATGTGTTTATGTAGTTATAAATTCCAAGAAATCACTTGCAGAAGGTAAACAGAATTTGATATATGTTTTACTGTTTTTCTGTAGGCGGTAGTTAACCCATGCTGCTTCAGCAACTGCCTATTCGGGTATCACAGAATCATAGAATGTTTTGGGTTGGAAGCAACCTTAAAGATCACCTAGTTCCAACCCCCCTGCCCTGGGCAGGGACACCTCCCACCAGACCAGGTTGCTCCATCCAACCAGGCCTTGAACACCTGCAGGGACGGGGTGTCCACAGCTTCTCTGGGCAACCTGTTCCAATTGTCTCACTACCCTCATCATAAAAAAATGTCTTATTTGTAGCTAATCTCTCCTCTTTAAATTTAAAACCATTACCCCTTGTCTTATCACTACAGGCCTTGGTAAGTCTCTCTCCATCTTTCCTATAAGCTCCTTTCTAATATTCATGCTTAAATATCACTCAATAGTTTGTCTATTAATAAAAATGCCTTATGCTTATGTTAAAATCTTACTACAATTATTTTTATGGTGCCTTTTAGCTTACTGGATGTGGTATTCTCCATATAAAACCATTTTACTGCTGAGGTTTTCCCATTGTTATATTTTCATGTGTTTGGTGGCCAAGATCTGGACTTTTCTTAACAACAGACCCGGATTATGCTTCAGAATAAGGGTATGTTTGAGAGAGAGGAATTGTATTTAATATTGTCCACTAATTTAATTCATCTGCATGGCATATGTCTTCAGTCCTTTTTTATTAATAGAAACTCTTAAACTTTGAGGTGTTTTTAAGCAGATTATTTTTTTTTAAAGCATTGCCTTTGGAGTTGACAGGATTCGAGAAAAATGAATGCTTTCTAATCCAAGAATATTCTAAGAATGACAAACCCTGTGCACATAGATGATTTTTATTGATGAGTTATACGTTAGAAGTAGAGCTGGCTCACAGACAGTATTTCTTTTTTGTAACCTACTGAGGTTTCAGTGTGTGTTTATTTCAGATTGAGAGGAAAAATAGACCTTATTATCATTTTCATGAGATAAAACTGACAATATGCCTGTTTTTATATTGAAAGGGTCAGACTTCTGATTTTACATCAGACCTGCATAAGAAATGGCCAGTGACTCCTGCTCCTGAAAGTCTTCCCTGTAAATCCTGTATCTAAATAGTCAAAAATTTTCTTCTCAGGAGTATCTGAGGTAAAAATGCACTCAAGCAAAAAACGAAGTGTGTTGCTTCTGTTTTAAACATTGAAGATTAAATGTTGAAGATTTGCATACTCGAAAACCTAATTTTTTTTTTTTTCAGTTCTATCAGTAGACCTAATATAACAACTCTTTTTGCAAACCCTGCTTCTCTTACATTATTATTCTTATGCTTGCACAGGAACAAAATAACTGAGTTGAAATAAGAACCTGTCGACATGCAAGGATAGTCATACTCTCAGTACAGTCTAAATTGGTGCGTACATTTATGCTTTCCTACTGTATAGCCAAGATAACTTTAAACTGTCGACATGGCCTGTAGTGCTGGAGTACTGATTTCACTACAGTGGCACATACTGAAAATGAGAAAAAATGTTAAGGAAGACCCTTATCTTGAAAGTGCAGACCTATTTAATCAGACATTTACAAGAATAGCTTGTATTATTTTCTTCTCTTCCAGTTAAAAGCAAGTTCAGCAAAATAGCTTCTTTCTTTGTTTCTGCCTTTCAATGAAATCCTCATTTCCACTGTGAGTCTTCCAGCTAGAGAATGATGCAGAGCACCAGAATAAAATCAGAGCATCATGATAGTCACAAGCCCCTAAAGTCACCAAGCCACTCATTTATCATGAGAACGGTTACACCATAATGCAATTCCTCAATGGTTCTGAGTTCACCTTTCAGACAAGAAAACAAAGCCAGGTGTGGAGCAGAGCTGAACTCTGTACCTCAATGTGTCATATCCACCTCTGAGGCTCTGCTGTCAAGTTCAGTGCAGATAGAAAAGGTCAAGTCCTGAAATGACAAGAATCAGCAAGAGCTATCCCGAATGTAGATGTTCTGTGCTGCATTACAATAGCTAAGGAACCTGCTTGAATGGTGTTTAAATACCAGTCTGGTTTTAGGGCAAGGCAGTAAGAAGCATTTGACTTCATCCCAAGCATAATGCCATGCACAGCTGTATATTTTTTCTGAGGGCAGACTGGAAGATCTTAATCGTTTTACTTTGCTCAAAATGGGCTGTATTTAAAAGTTATGCAGACAAATGGCATGGATGTCTGATTGGGAAATTGTGCCCAGACGGCACGCACCGAACCTGTGGCCGCTGTCTGACCAGACCAATAATTTTATTAAATGGACTTGCAGACAGTGTATCTCATGTTCTTCTCCCATCTTGCTCTTGGTGATTTCCCACTGTAGCAAACAAGAACTAAGGAAAAAAGGAATTGGGAGAAGAGAGATAGGAGATACTACAATGATCAAATACTTCTAGCCTGCACCTTTGTCTGCAAGTGCCTCCACTCCTGCTCTCAGTAGGGACATCCAGTCTCTGTTCCCTCTTTCCTGAAGGGAGGTCAGTGTAAAGAAAAAATTTCTGGGAAATTTTTTCCCCAACTTGCTGATGTGCTGATGCCACTCTGCTTTTGCTGTTAGGCTGGGTGTTTTAAAACATTTAATTTACATTCTTTCCTCATTTCAGTTTTCTTGAGGCCCTTTGAGGATGCTCGCTGGGACCATCTCTGTGGTGATACTGCAAGGTGGAACACATTGCCTCTGCCACACTGCACTGTCTTAGGACAGATCAGAGTACCCCAAGAGCTCAGTATGTTGCACCATAGACACCCAGGAGCCTTTACTGCTCTGCAAGTGGTCACTGAGCACCTCCTCATGCTTCCCAGCACATCCCAGGACACCTCGTACACCTTGCTCTGTGCCCCAGCCAGTACTTGGTTGAGTGGGACAGGCTACACAGTACAATGGTAGACCTACAAAAATCAGGCAACTGCTTCTTTCCAGCGACCAGCACAAGCCTGCTGATTCTCAAGACAGGTTATTTATAGGAGTCAACAGTTTGAACTGACACCACAGGCTGCAGATTTTAAGTACTGAGCAGGCTTTGCTTCTCTCTTCAGGATATTTAAGGCTGCAGTGGCAGCTGCAATAGGGTACAAGAAGTTGCTGCTCTCTGATCCAGCTGTCCTGGTGAATGAAGCTCACTCCACTGCTTCAAGGTTGCAGGGCTTGCAAATGCTGTGCATTTTCTGCCCATCTTTCAACTTAGTTATCTGGGGTATGGATTCATTTTTTGAAAGGCAACTGAGGGTAGTAACCCTTCAGCAAGTAATGTCTGATGTAACAAAGCAAAACACCCCTCTACACCCTCCCAGCTCCACCAAAAACCCCCAGAACTTTAAGAGTCTTCTTACAGCTGCTGAAGCAGGAATGTCTTGTCTGGGAAGTTATGACCGTATAAAAAAGGTCATCTAGAGAAAGAGGCTTTTTACTTTTCTGCCTCTTGGGCTAGCTTCTGGGTACAACATGACACACTTTCTTTGACATTAAGCACTTCCAAATTTATTTTAACAAGCTGTTTTACCAGTGACAATGTTGCCTTCTGCTCAGATTTGCTGTGTGCAATAAAATGCACAGCAACATCTGAAAACAGAGCAAGATTCGTAACTGCTGGCAGTATAGCAATTCCACAGGCTTCACTGCAACTCATATGTCTTTTTTGTTGACATTTTTCCTGTCCCTGGACGTGTGCATCAGAAGCAATTTAATGACTGTGGCATCTCCAGCATGACTGAAAAGTGGAAGCATTCACCTTTATATTCATTACGTTTTCTTTCTCTGAAATGATTTCAGCCTCATTAGTGGATCATGGCATCAAAGCATTCCTATTGCATGAGGGTTTAACAAGATGGAATTTCAGTTTTAAAGTTTCAAAATTTAAGAGATAGAATTAAGTGTTTAGAAAACATTTTTGAACTCATGGGGGGGGGGGGGGGGGGGGAGGAGGAGAGCGGAGGAAGACCAAAAAGAAAATCTGCATCTTTCCAGATATATCCTGTAGAAATCATAGAATCATAGAATGGTTAGAGTTGGAAGGCACCTTTAAGATCACCAAGTTCCAACCCCCCCGCCATGGGCAGGGACACCTCCCACTAGACCAGGTTGCTCAAAGCCTGGCCTTGAACACTTCCAGGGATGGGGCATCCTCAACTTCTCTGAGGCAACCTGTTCCAGTGCCTCACCGCCTGTTCTCATGCGGCCTTTTCCAAATAACTTTCTAAAACACAGTGGCTTGCAATCATTTGGCCAGTGAATGCTCAGCAAGTTATCTTTATTCATGTTTCTGGTCAGTAAACTCTCAACATATAGGGAGGGGACTCAACTCTTTGAGCTCTGGGTCTGCCTTTTGGCCTGGAGGTACTGAGCTTGCAAGCAACTGCAAAGATTTGTATGGTTGAGAATATGATGAGACTGTTTTCACTCTCTATCTCCACCTCATCTCCATCCCATAAGAAAATGGAAATTAGTTGAAACCCCAGCCTTTTCAGGGCAGAAATTCTGTTTCAGTGCATTTCTCATTTTAGAAATGCATGGAAAGCTTATAAAATGATGGAAAAGTTTCTTCTGAGATGATAGCAAAGTTGTAATCTCAATTTCAATCTCTTTGAAAGAAGATACTTTCTATTTTCATAATTAAAATGTTGATGTTTAATGTGAAACATTGAAATAAAAAAAAAAAACAACAAACCACCAAATGCTCTGAATACACCCATTTTGCTCTTTCTGATCTTTGATTAAAACCAGGTGTTGCTTCCTCAATCATATCTTTACTCCCTGTAGTGGAAATTTTATGATTCTTGCAGCTATTTTGTATGGCATTAGGCATTATGAAATCCAATTCCTTGTGTGGAATAATCACAGATAGCACAGTAGTTGCACTTTAAAATGTCAACGAATTAAAATATGGGGAAAGATGAAACATTTTGTTGTGTTTGTTTGCTATATTCTGAAGTTTAGGGAATATGTTTATGAGTTGAAAGCCTCATGAAAAGGTAATGAACATTGTTTCTAATCCAGCATTGTGGAAATCTTACTTGGCATACCTATTATTTCAGGCTACAAGTCCCTTGAAAAAGTTGCTAAGAATTATAGGTTTTCTTTCATATAGAATGCTTTATCTTATTTTTTGCTGGCCTCTTTGTGCTCAGAAAAGAAGGTAATAACAAAACTCAGTGTTTTTTCCCCCTTTTCAGTGAATTCTCTGCTTTAGGCCTAGTTTCTACAACCATTGCTTTATGAAGGGTAGCTCCTGTCTCACCAGGAATCCTACAGAAATAGTGCAATTGCTGGTAACTTAGTTGGATTCTCAGGAATAGCAGTTTGCTGTAGCTCCTGTATCCCACACTGGATTTAAGGCCATCCACAGTAGCTGTGTGTACATTTGAAGCAGTAAATTAAATGCACCTGGAGCTGTTCTCAGAGTGAAGGCAAATGGCACTCAATGGCCTGTGTCCATGTCTCTAAACTCTGTTACCTCCCAAATTGGGGGATTGCATCAAAATTTCCTTTTGGAATTTGGCCTTGTGCCCCAAGCAGGTCTAAGAATCATTTGGGTAAGTATTATTTAAGTTGAAATTTAGCGAGAGCTAGAAACATGTAGGGAACTAACAATTTAACAGTAGAGGTGGTGGAGATCCCTTGCTCTGGAGTATTCTCTGGTGCTGGTGTAGGTGTGGGCACAAGGATCTTCCCTAAAGCACACGTAGCCAAGTGCCTTCCTCTCCCTTAGATGTATCTGTGATTGCACTGCTGCAGGTGGTGCTAGATGGCAGTAGCTTTGCTTTTGGGTGGAAACTAATTACAAATGCTTTTCCAATTTTCTCATGAATAGCGCTTGCATGATTGACGTAGAGCAGGGCTGACACAGAGGGAAAAAAGCAAACTGAGATGGTGCTTCGTTTTGTTTGCAGTAAAAGCATATGTCCTGTTCTGCAAAGTTGAAAATGAAGTACTAACTTAAGGCTACATGTAGTCAAATGATCATCTTAAATGCAGCACACCGGGTCCTCTAGCACATGAGAAATATCCATGTTGACCTCATTCCATTTCCATCCTCAAAAAAAGAGCTGCACTGGACGATAGACATTTGTCCACAGCTCTGATTGCAACTTTCATGCATATAGAGTGCTGATTTATCTGGGGGGAGAAGGGAGAGGTAATTAGTGTGTACTTTGATGAGTGTGCAGCCAGATGCCTTCTGGACACAGACTGACTCGGGGGTTTATGCTGTGCCTCATTCATGACGTAGCCTGAGATGTGATGCTTCCTCTTTATGCCTGTAGTTTAGGCCAGTATCCACCTTTGCTTATACTTCTTTTGCTGTCTTAGATGACCTTTTGTGGCTCTCATGATACCTCCTTTTATTTAAGACTATTCTTAAGATTATTCTTACGTTATGGGCATTTCTTTCATTGATCCCAAATGAATAACTTAGCTGGCTCTTACTCTTTCTGTCATTTTGTTATTCATAGCACAGTTATTCTTGCTGCAGGCTGCTCAGTTACGTGATTAAAAACTAATCGTGTTGAACTCAAAGACCTATTGAGGGCTGGAAGAATAATGACAGGCAGAAGAAGCCGAATAACCTAACCAGGAACTGGACAACTCGGCTGCTCCAGAAGACCATCCAATGGCTGGGGGAAAGACTGGCCCTGGAGTGAAACCCACAAAGATGAGTTGGTAGGGAAAGACAAAATGTGGGGAAAGAGAGGGGTCGAGGTGGATCGAGGAGGAACAAAAGTGAAAAAGAAAAAAAAAAAAGAAATAAGGAAAAGGGGAAGAAGGGGCCAACTGAGTGCAAAGTTCAGCAACTTATCTGACAGAGCCCTGTGCTTGATGAGCATTGTCTGTCCTCTATTCTGCTTAAATCTGATTTCAGACTTCTGACTGCCTTCTGTGTGGTTGCGCTCTCTGCTTAGGGTGTGGATGTGCGAATGCTTGCAGACCTTAACCCACACTAGCTGGTGAACATGAGAGGTCTGTCAGCATCTGGAGTGAGCTGTGAACCTCAGGAGCTCATGGGTGCCACAAGCCAACAACTGGAGCAGGGCAGGGGCACTGGTGGCTGCTCCTGGAGAGACTGAGAAGGCCAACAGCAGCAGTGACCCATATATCATGTGTGCCATACTGCTCTAGCAGACTCCAATCCCAATCAGCAGGAGACGATGAATAGGACTGGGCCACCCCTGCTGTTCACATTGAACTGAGGGTTGTGTGCGTGTAAGTGGGTGGTGGGAAAGGCAGTGCTTTCTCTCTGCATCAACCTCTGTGGCTGGACAGGGGAGTAGTGTGAGTGCACACACACTGTCAGGTGTAGGTGCTCAGCCTCTCTACTGTTTGCACCTGTGGAGATGGAAACCCAGCAGCTTCCCATCCACCTGTGGGACTGGGACAGCTGTGGGACTGGGACAGGAGGAGACTCGCTGGTTCCCAGTGCCCATCAGGTTCAGCTACCTCTAATACAGACAAAGCTTTCCTCTTGCCAAAACCCACGAGCACCATTAACTTTGATGGATTCCTTTCCACTTTAGTAAATTATCTTCTGTTCACTCCTAACTCACTTTTACCTGCCGCTCTCTGTGCTGGAGACTCAGTGATTTGTGACCTTACTGCCCTGATGAGGTCTCTGATCCTGTATTTCAAATCGTTATCTAAACTGCCTTATTTTCTGTCTGTTCTTTCCTCCTCACTTCTCCTCTTCCCTTTTTGAAGAAAATTGCTGATGTTTAACCATACAAATAAATAAATACATTTATTAAGGAAAGGAAAGAAGCAGAAAGCCTCTGCTGAGGGTCCTGGGCTACAGCCTGTATCTACAATATTTTCCTGGAAGAATTTATTTATAATTACCTGTGATTTTTTTTTTAAATTTTTTCAAATTCTGATTTAAATTCCTTAGTATTCCCTATGTACTGTTTGTCATTTGAACTGAACACTGCAATGTACAGAAAGAATGCATTGTCTTACTTGTAGACTATTACTTAACTTCTGAACAGCTGGGCTCCTTCCCAGCTGTTCAAAAGCCAAATTCTGGCTCCTCAGGAGCAGTCATGTGTACATTTCATCGTAAATCAATTTAAATAGATTGCCTTTGATAGAGTAACAACATCTGAAGCGGAAAAGTAACATCTAACAAGAATATCTATTGCCTTTAAGAAAAACGTGAATCCTGAATGCATATCAGCCTTGCTGAATGGATTTATTCACAGAAATAACATGGCATAAAAGTGAAACATACAAGACTCATGACTAAGTGAAAAAATAAAAGTGATCTGGAAATGTTCAGCAGAAATTTGACTGTGATGAGAACTTTTTTCGTGCCTGACCATTTAACCCAGATTCCATCTATTCATAAGGAAATGTAAGATTGTTTAGTGAATTCACTGAAAGATGTGGGGGTCGCATGAACTAAGTAAAGCATGTCAGACTTTTGTGTAAAGTTCTCAATCAGATATCAGAAGCTTTATTTTCTGCCTGAGAGCTAAATTGCAGCATTTTGCTCCAGTGATTAGTTCCAGTGACTAGACACAAAGTTAGTTTCACCAAGCTTGGACTATGAGGTCCTGAAGGGAAGA
This sequence comes from Calidris pugnax, assembly GCF_001431845.1. Classification (NCBI taxonomy): domain Eukaryota; kingdom Metazoa; phylum Chordata; class Aves; order Charadriiformes; family Scolopacidae; genus Calidris; species Calidris pugnax. The sequence goes on along the minus strand of NW_015090922.1, from coordinate 38,084,642 downwards.
GACAGAAGGGCTGAAACCCTGCTGGATCTGTGGGAGAAAAAATAATTGTAGACTCTGGGTTAGCACACCAGGAATTTAATTGAATGCATCAACTTATCTCAGAAAGGATAATAGGAATCCAAACAAAGATAACGCCTTTCAGATACACCTGTCAGAATTTCTAAAACCATAAGATTGCCTCTGGCCATGATTTGATCTTTATGGAAAAACGTATGTGTATTCTTTCTGGTGACTTTTAAGTGGTTTCAACATATCTGCTGTTATGTTTTAGAAAATTCAGCCTGAGTGAAGCTGTCAAAGTCATAATAAAAAGCAATTAGCTGAGATACTACATTTCAGCATGCTCATAATTCATCTCCATATGCGTTGCAGGACCCTTTTCATTATTTTTTTTTTTTTACCTCTCCTGCTCAGACTAGTGCATAACTTTTGTTTATTATTTGAGAGATGTTATTAACTTATTTTTATGTTCTCTGAAAGACTTGTTCCATATGTGATCACATCAAATAATTTGATTGGAAAAAAAAAACAGGACAAAAAAGAGACAGAAGAGGAAGGTTGAAAATGGGAAGGAAAGGCAAACAAGGAATTGGAAGGGGCACAACCTTAGAAGGAAAACTAAAACTGAAGAAAAGAAAGAGGTGATGAAAGAGAAGATCAGATTCCTTAGTAAGAGAGAAAGAAAAAGTGGTCCAAGCAGAGTCAATGGAATGAAATCAGAGTTTAGGAAAAGCAAAAGGGAAAAGTCTGAAAAGAAGTGTAAAGGGACAGAAATTTACCAAACATCTTATTTAAAACAACTTTCATATGAAAGCTGTGAAGTTTTACAGAAATGCAGCTGTGTGACTTCTACAGCCAAAAGGACTAGTTTGGTAATCTTGATAATCTCTTTAGTATAGAATGTTGTTTTTTCCTGGGTTTAATAACATTACGGAAAAAAAGCCAAATATGTTAACTTAAAAAGTTTGTAGCAGAAGCTCCAACAAAAGTCTTGGCAAATTTTTTCAAAGGTTTATTACACTTATTTTTACATCTATTTCGGTCTAAATTCATCTAACTTCAACTTTAGTTCAAAGCCCTCTCAAGCAGATTGAAGAGCCCTCATATTTCTATCCTTATGAGGTACTTAGGCTTAGATGAAGCCATTTCTATGATAAGGAAAATGGTTGAAGTTTTCTGAGTCTTATTATAAGGCATTTTTCAAAACTTATTTCATGACTCCCTTCATGCCTTGGCTTTCATTCTGCCTGCTTGTTAATGCATGTGTTCAGATGGTCACCGTAGTCTTGCAGCAGGCAGAGATGACAAACTCTTGGGGTTTCTACTCAGCATCCTCCAGCTCACACACCTGAAGACAGCACTAACATTTTGGCCAAGGATTTAGGTGTGGCCCGAAGGCTGCTGGAGACAGCACTGGGTCTAGGATTTGGGTTACACGGTTGGGTGACTGTGGCAATGGTTTTAACCATTGCTGTTGACTAAGCAAGTCAAGGGAGAAGCTGTTCATGTTCATTTACACGTGCACCTGTATATCATGCTGCCTTCCCAAATCCTTCACCTAGGTATCCATTCTGAGGTAGCAATGCTAGAAGTATGGCATCTAGGCTTTATCCTTGAATAGACAGATGTCTTTTCACTTGAGTATTTGTTTTGGTTGGTGTCAGGCTGACAAGTAATCTACAGCACTGTATGGCATTGAGAATATGCTCTTTGTTAATAAACTTTTGCTGTCAGAATCAATTAGTTAAATTAGTTTAACCATAACTTTTTATTTCATTGCCTGTTGCACACCTTTAACTGTTAACTTCCTCTGAAGTATTTAGCTGGTCTGGTTTCAGCCATTATATTTATTTTCATCAGAATTGCTGATATCAGTCTGAAAGACATACAATTACCCAATCAGCCTAGCTAGCCTGTAAGATGGATGCCTCAAATGTTGCATGTCTCCAGCGCTCTGAATTCTCCAGAAGGTTCTCAGACTGAAAATCGCTGTTCCTGGCTCAGGAAGCTTGCTGGCTGTCACTTCAAAGCTCCTCATAGAGGCTGTCATGCCTAGTCTTAGTCATCATTGCTATTGTACCCTACTGAGTTACTATTAAGTTACTGTCATTGTCTTCTAGTATTTTTGTCAAATGAAGAACAGAAATTTAGAAAATTTATGCCTGTCATTTAACTGACAGTTCTATAGTTTCTATTTGTTGTGGCCATTAACAATAACAGAATTTCTTTTCTTTCTCTTAAACATAAATGTCTTGTATTCTTTTTAGCCCTATTTGCCTTAGATTTTGTCTTTTTTACTTTTTTTGTGTGTGAATTCAGTACAGATATGTCTTGAAAAGTTCTAATTTTAATTTCCAGTTAAGTAGATTTAACAAGCTGTTATCCTGTAAAGTCTGCATATGATCACATTCTGAAAGCCACCACTATCCTCTTTCTTCCTTCTGAAATACATCCTTCACTTAAGCATGTTTTTGCTGTAAAGAAGTGGGGTTTTTTTGCACCAAGTTTATTTTTATAACTCCCTTGTCATGCATTGTCTTTACAGAAGAACCAGAGCCAATCTTTCAGCTGCGTTTCACATGAGAGTAAGGATGGGAAATTGCTCAGATTTCTGAGCTGAACAGGAAAGAAACAATGCCCATGAAAACAAAATTATGGATTAAGCATCCTTTTGCACAGCCAAAGCATGGGGCAGCTTTCAGGCCAGAACAAGGAGAAGATGGAATAAGGAATCCTTCTTCATGGAAATCTCTCTGACAGAGGTACCCATATCCTGGGAGGCAAACAAGGGTGTATCATTATTTCTTGGGCTCACATGACAGTGGTTTTAGGCATGTTCAGCCCCCCAGCTATCCCCTTCCAGCCTCCCTTAGAAACACTGTGGTGCCGGACTCGGTCAAATGGATGTTTCAAGGCTGATATGGGAAGGATGGGGGGAAGTGGAATAAGCTGTGCTCCCGTTGTTGCTGCAAACTTGCTCTCCACCTGCAGAACGGAAAAGTTGCTGGGTGGGTTGTTTTTGGCTATGTGAAGAGTTGAAGGCAAGTCATTTAGAACACAAAGTGTCTGCTTGTTCCCAGTCAGCAGAATAGGGAAAACTGCTCTTACTGGGATAAGCAAAGAAACCCAAGGCTATTCTTGAATAAACTCTCGCTATGAGACACACAGGGTGAGATGCACAAGAAGCCTGGAGGTTTTCTTCTTTTTCTTTCCAACATCAGCATCTGTTAATGTTCTAAACTGTTGTTTTGTAGGGAAAACTTATTGATGTTTCTAATAATTTCCTATTTATTTTATTTGTGCTTTTGACCAAAAAACCCACATAATCAACCCACAAATAAAGAGGTAGATTGTAAATGTAAGGTTCTTGCTACCTGGTATTGCTTATCTACAGAGTAATATTCCCACTAGTGAATCTCAGAGGCAATTATAGAACATAATTGTATGTGCAGATGAAGGAATCAAGTACCTAGTACATAGAGAAGGAGTGAAAAGTGCTATGCCGTGCAATCAAGCACTACCAGAGTTTAAGCTGTGTAAACCGGTCTTTTATAACAAGTTATCATAAAAAAAGCAATTAGCATAATTTCTCATTCATTTTAAAATGGAAAGACCCGCATGACATTTACAATGTGCCCAGTCAAACAGCCGTTTGACTATAATGACTCAGGAAGTGAAATAGGGGTCTTTTTATTACTTTATGTTAAACATGTCAATTTCAATTTGGAATGGAAATTGGCTGTAATCCACATATGATACTCATACATTTAGTGTTGTAGCAAATAAGTAGATAGATTTGGCATACCTTTGAGAAAGCTAGAGAAAGTGATTTCTAGCAGATTTGGTATAAAAACAAATTAATTTCCTCTCATTATTCTTGCCAGGGTGCAGAAAAGTCTTCTTTTTTTCTTCTGAAACATGAAATAAGATCAGATGAGATAAAAATTGCTCTGACAGTGAGAAAGAAAGTGCTTTTTGGATGAGTAGAGCATTACTGTTAGCAGTAGAGAACCATCTCAAATAAAGCAGTGGGTAGTTTCCGAAATACAATGTACCATTTGTGAGGAAGGCGGGTAACATAACCCATCTGGGAGAGGGGACAGAAGGGAAGGTAATTTGGAAGACAATGGCATACGGCAAATGATGCCTGTTACTACTCTCTGGATTTCACTGGGTTAATTCTAACAATGACTAGTCTAAAACCTTAAGACCACTGGAGGTCTGCTCTGCAGGAAACATGAGATAGTCTTCATCTCCTTCCAGAAGGTCTGTTCTGTGACAGACTGAGTTGGACTGACCAAGCCTTCATGTCTGTGTAGCAATTTTCACAAAGCAGAATCTAAGTTCTCCCAGAACCAGAAATACCAGTGCCAGGTAACTATTGTTTCTTGACACATATGTCTGCAAAGTGAGATCAATAATTAGCAAGATTCATCCCTGAATAGATATGCAGCAAGCAACTTCCAAATGTATACCACACTAAGTACTCACAGACACCAAGAGGCTGACAAAATAGATAAGATGGGACCATAGGTCATCCAGCTTTTATAAATAAACAGAAAATCCTTAAACAACGATAGCTGTTGGCTAGGGCAAAGCAGTCAGTCAAGCTCTGACTGGTAGAAACACAGCAATCTATCACTTCATCAGAAGGCCTTGCTCAGCTGATGAAGCTGATTAAGCAATCATCTGGCAAGGTTATAAAACAGCCTCCTTCTCCTTTAGTAAACCTATGGTCTGGAACAGCAGGAGGGAAATGGCAGAGCTGATGGAGAGGCTGCAGGTAGCCTTCATCTGGTGAAGTGTCTCCAGAGTGGGTGGAAGAGAGACAGGCAGAATGGTCAGAGGTGCATTTAGCTTCTGTTTCACTGCTCTTTCCTGTCTCTCCTAAGGAAAGTATAGCTTTTCAGAAATTCTATGCAAAGCTTATCTGTGTGATGTGTTTTACTCCTGTGTATTTCTGAGGAGGAAACCTGTGAATCCACAGTCCTCTGAGTCTCATGCTATGCTTTCTGAAGTATCAGTGCTGGAACCTAGACACCCCATGGGGATTTGGAAATCAGGCAGGATGGACACCCCATCTATGCAAGCTCAGATGCTTCTGTGTCATTATAAAGTCTGACTCCTCTGATTACAAAAAAAAAAAAAAAAAAGCAAGATCTATTCTGTGAGAAGGCCTTTGGAAACTTTGCACTTTTTCATATGCAATTCTAGCTGCTGCTTTTCTACAGCCTAACTCCCAACAGTGTCTTCTGTCTCATTAGATAAGGAGCATCCAAAAGGATCTATGGCTTGGGATTTAGACTCATTTGACTTCACTGGGAGGATGCATTTGCTTTTTAATCAGAAAGACTGCTTGTGTTTTGCTCCTTTTCTGAAAGTCAGCTGAATGAAAATTTAGGGCCTCTTTCAGCTGGAAACCAGGAAGTGTTTCCCTGAAATGAGGGTGATTGGAGCAGTTTAAATCCCTTTGTGGAAACGAAATGTTTCAGCCCAGATTCCACTTCATATTAGCAGCACTGAGAGCAAAATTAAAGTTAGGTTTAGATCACTAAGAGAGAAGCACTTGTAAGTATCCCTGAATACAAGACTGTGCTGAAACTATACCAGTAGCTCGGCAGCCTTGAAGGAGCAAAGCCAAAAATACTGCCACAGCTGTCCTGCTGATCAGCTTGTACTTATTCAAAACTGTGCAGATCTGACATTTAGTACAGAAATAACCATTTCCCAGTTCATTCACAATTACATGGGGGAGTTGGGTAAACTTTGCAATGTGTGCTTGTAAATAAACCTCCTTATCCCTGGAGTGAAGAATTTCTAATAAGTAATTAATTGAAGATTAAGTTCTACATCTTGAAAATACTACAATTTTGCAAGAGCTGACCATTATTCATATCCTGGGTTACTTCCATGTCTGTCTCATTTGCTTAAGCAAATTCACCGTTTTGAATCCAGATCACATTATGTGTTCTGGGATCAGTACCATTTCTAACCCTATTATGCAAGGGAAATTACCTTCTTGACTGCCACATGAGGAAAAATAAGTTGCATTTTTGAGCAGAGGCACTGAGCGAAAGGTGCAGGATATCAGGGTTGAAATATAGTCTTGTTATTACAAATAGACATTTCATTAACTTTCCTTTGCACTGGGGTATTTGTCAGTCACCAGGCATCTTTCTCATTATTTCTGCTTACAACTTTCTGCTTGTGTATGACTTCTCTTATTTGCAAATATATTTCAGAATAATTCTTTGTCACCTAAGCACAACTGTCTTCTGTTACCTATTAGGCTGTAATGTGTATTTCTACAGCCCATTGTTTCTACTCTGTCTTCATTTCTTTTGAACTGTGTTGGTCCGTGGTTGAAAGGGAGAGCAGGACTGCCAAGTACAGTGTTTTCCCTTTCATTTACCTGGTCAGCTTTCCCTCTTAAACATTTCTCTGCCCTACAAGTGTCAGTTTTTACAAGAAAAGGAGAGGCTGTGGGATGATGAAGACATAGATGTGCACCCAGTGACCTCCAAGAGCTGACCAGGAATGTACTTTACCCCAGGTGCTAAAAGAATAGCCCTTTCCCTGTCAGTAGTGCTCAGACTTGTGCACTTCCCATTTTTTTCCTTTTTCAAAGTCCATCTTAAAAAAAGGGAAGTAAGTGATCTAAGATCTTGAGAATTTTGCTTCTTTTTTCACGTGACTATCCCTTAACCCAAAATATGTCCATGCACCAGGCTGTAAATCTGTATCTGACAGCAGAACTTAACAACTGGTGAGGGACTTAGAAGTTTGGGGCTGATCTCATGGAAGTCAATAGGACTGTGGTATTCAGCATCTCAGTTTTTATGCACAAATGACTCTAAGCCACCCAAGTGTTATATCCAAGTATTCAGACTTTGCTTAATCTTTTTTGTTTTCAAAGATTGTGTTCCCATCTCAGTTGAAGTTTGAAACCATTGAGCTACTGCTTTAATAACTGTCAAGGACCTAAAGGATAATTTTAACTTTTAGTTTCAGTTACTCAAGGACAATGATCAGCTGTTTCAAAGACTGTGTGCATTTTTGTGTGACAGTGCAGAAAATCTTTCTGCTATGTCAATTCTGATGCCATCTGCTTATCTGGAAAATAAAAAACAGCCCTCAAATGTATTAAGAAATTATGAAAATACTTTGGGTAAAAAAGGATAAATGGTGGATTCAGAGTACAGCCAGATTAGAGTGTTTACTCTATAGGGCTTTCCTAGTGACTGAAGTCTTAATCAAAACTGATGTTACAATTTGTCCAGTGTCAGGGCAATATATACACTGCAATAATATATGTAATAAGAATGTATGCAACATTATATGACAAATATTCCATTTTGCTCTTAATAAATAGGTAAGCTGTAGACATAGAGAATCCATTCTAAATAGGTTCCAGGATGGATACACATTTCTTAGCTTTTGACCTGGAAGACTGTTTTCTTGTAAAGGATTTTGAAGACTGAAGCATGTGTGTATCACAATGGAAGACAGCTGTATAGAATGAGACAACATAATTAAATGACAGCAAAGATTACTGTGTAATCAGGCCTGTTCTCCTTACTTACATAAAATATTTATTTTGTGGGAAGCCACTTTGTTGACCTATCTTTTTCAGTCTTTCCAGACTAAATTGTGTTACCAGGTATTTGCCTCTGCTCATCAAAGGTATTATTCAAACTTAACTTTATTTTTTCTCTGCAAGACTCCTTCTGTCTTACTCTGAGTTACCCTCTCATCATATTGTTGACTTGGAGATACTTCTTATTTTGCTTCTTTCATTTATCCCTAAAATCCATTTCCTTTTGGCTTTTTTTATTATGACCGTCTCCATTTTGTGATTTTTCTTCAGCATCTCTACCTTTCTTCCACTCACTTAATCTTTTTTATTCTTATCTGATTATTTCAGTGGCCAGTTCTTCAATCAATCAAAACTTCTTTTGCTGTCTACCTAGATATTTCTTTTTCTGTTTGTTTGAAATGTCTTTAATATCTTTAAATCAATGCACTTGTGACTCCCAGCTTTCTGCTTACCTTAAATGCATTTCTTTGATGTATCCTTCAGTCTCAGTTCATCTAAAGCATTCTACAGCAATGTAGAACGTGTATGGTGACATATGGAGTGTGAAGTGTGGCACTCCAGATGAATCGGGAAGCATTAAACTTAGACTTTATCTGAAACAATTTGTTTCAGTTGCACATGGTGGATTTAGGCTAAAAAAGGTAGCACTCACACTTTACAGCACAGGCCTATGTCCTGAGTCCTTTCTCTGCCTCTGCGTAGCAAGTGTGTGCACTGGCATGTTCTTCAGAGTTTTTGTAGAGGTACAGAATAGCTGTGTGTACATGGACAGCATGTTTGCTTGCATTGAGAGTGCATGGAAGGGCTCCCTTGCATGTGCATTTGATGACTGTGGCCTCTTCATATGTCTCCATCTGTGTGGGATCTAGACTCTGTGTAACTCTCCAAAGGTAGCCTTCCTTTAAAGAAAGAAATCATGATGCCTATAACTATTTCCTAAAGAGTGTCACAAGAGTTGAAATATCTCCCAGGAGGCAGAAGCAAAGATTAAGTATCTTTCTATTGAAAAAGTCAAATGTCATTTCTCTTGCACACAGAGCAGCCTATCTGCTAGAATGGGTGAGGACAGAATCTGTTTTTCTTCTGAAAGCTCTTCTGGGAACATGACACTGTTGGAGACAGAGGGAACAAGGTAAAGGAAGACTGTCTGCATCAAACAGTTCTCTGGGAGAGAAGATTTCTGGGTGTTACTCATCATAGAATGGTTTGGGTTGGAAGATCATCTAGAAGATCAACCATGAGCAGGGACACCTTCCACTAGACCAGGTTGCTCAAAGCCCCATCCAGCTTGGCCTTGAATACCTCCAGGGATCCACAGCTTCTCTGGGTAACCTTTTCCGGTGTCTCACCACCCTCACAGTAAAGAATTTCTTCCTAATATCTGATCTAAATCTACCCTCTTACAGTTTAAAACCATTATCCCTTGTCCTATTGCTACACTCCCTGATAAAGAGTCCCTCCCCATCTTTCCTGTAGGCTCTCTTTAGGTACTGAAAGGTTGTTATAAGGTCTTCCTGGAGCCTTCTCTTCTCCAGGCTGAATAACCCCAACTCTTTCAGCCTGTCTTCACAGGAGAAGCGCTCCATCCCTCTGATCATCTTTGTGTCCCTCCTCTGGACTTACTCTAACAGGCCCATGTCCTTATGCTGGGAGCCCCAGAGCTGGATGCAGTACTCCAGGTGTCCCTGTTTAATAAGAGTAGAGTCGCTGCTCTTATAAAATTTCTTTTTTTCTGAGAAGATAAATTCCCTTTGGCTGTCTCTTGAGGACTAAAAACTTTGACTTTTGCTTATGCTTTACTTTTTTACTGTTGTGCCTAAGTACATAGGAATCTTCAATCAGTCTCCATTTTATTAGCTACAGCTCTCCCAAAGAGAGAAATTGCAAGTACTTGAGTCCAGTCAGTGAGTACTTTTGGCACAGGGGTTGCCATAACCTAGCAAGCAGACCAAGCAGGAGAGCTGTAGGATTCAGCCATTGCACAACAAAGACAGAAGACAATTTTGAACAATGACGGTTGGCCTCAGGCTTGCATGTACTTCATAGGGTACCCTTGGTGACAGTGCTCTGTGTAAAGACTGCAGATCTGTGGGACCATGATGCAGTTTTTTCCTGGCCTGCATTCTGTGAAAATGATGATGCAGGAGGGAGAATCATTATGTAGTGGGATTTTGTCCAAGCATGGTATGAGTGTGCATTCAGAGTGTAGATCCAGGCCCTGAAGCTGGGAGGCACTCAGTAGTCACAGCTAGAAATGAAGGAGGAGGACAGAGGGCTGCATTCAGTTTAAAAATCCTGATTTATTATAGAATGTAAAGCCCAACACATTGGTACTCATTATGTAATGGCAGGTGTTTGAAGAGACAACTTGTTCTGGTCTGCTCTGACCCACAGGCCCTGTCTATATTCTGATGTAGGGGTTCAAAGCTGTTTGTGCCTGTGATGTTATGCTCCCTGCATGCTCTGCATTTCCCTTTTAGAGACTGTGATGTAAATCATCATGCAGTTGGGCAGTCAGCAGAAGCCCTCTCTTCTAGGGCTTTCAATATGCTTCTGTCGCAGACAGTCGAGCTGCTGAGATTTTGTACTTTTGGCAGAGATTTTTCTCTCCCATTGCAGCAGGACAGCACCATGTTCAAAAGTTGAGCCCGAGGCTCTGCTGCATAAAAGCTCATTAGTTTCATAGTTGATCGCTTTTCTATATGACTGACACACAGAGGTCTGAATTCTGTCACTTTCTGTTGGCTTTGAGTGTGGATGTTGAAAACACAAAGGCTCACAAATACTTCCAGATCCAAGTCAAGATCAGCAAACCTTCCATAAACCTGTTTACTCTGTTAAAAGGAGTCGTGAACATTCCCAAACTACTCAAAAGCCATGTACCCTTTTTGTCTGTGGATGTTCAAAATGTTATTCTGACCCTTACATGTGATTTTATCTTTGCTTCCCACAAAGCACTAGTATGTGCCCAAGCTTGTCTGCTGACTGTAAAGCTTGTGCTTGGTGACTTACTGTCATCCCTCTCTTCCTGTGAGAACAGGAAACTTAAAACAATTGCAGCTTAGTCCTTCTGCTCTGTTACCCTCAGCAGCCCAAAATATTTGCTGTCATTCACACCACCTCACTTGGCACTTTGTCAGGATACACATCCAAACTGCACATCGTACACAATTTTGGGAGAAGAAGAATTGGCAAACGAAATTGAACTGAGCTGCAGATATTATGTCACCATCAAAAGTTTATGGGAACAAGGTGAAAGGAAGTGCACAACAGGTTTGCTTTCAAGGTCCATTCATACTGACTTTTTTTTTTTTTTTGAGTCTTAGAGAAAGAGCAGTCTAGCCTGTCCTTGAGTTGCAGCTGTAATCACAGCTATAAATAACTGTTTAAAATCAATTCCAGGAAAATATCACATATTTGGAAAGAAGGGAAATGCTCCTTTGCACTTCTGCCTTGCATGGGAGCAAAACTGAAATATGAACAAGAAAGCAATATATAACACTTCATCATGTTGATCTGAAAATGTCTGAGTTCATGGGGATGCTGTGTCACCCAAAAGAAAATCTACTTCCACAAACAAGATAAATCAAGGAAATGCAAAACCGAAGAGAAATAAATAGACCATTCTGACCAAGATCTCCAGGTGTTTTAGGGAGACTGCACTGAGTGGAAAAATCAAGGGACATAAAGCAAGGAAGCAGGTGTCCTGTAGTACCAAAGAGAAGGAATGAAATTGTGTTTATAATTTGGCTTCTGAGCCAAGCCAGAAAAGAAATCCTGGCAATGGTGCATATCAGTTCTGATGAGAGAACTTCAGAGGACATCTTAAAGATCATAGTCTTTTTCAGAGAGACAGAGTGGTGTGTTGAGGCATGTAATCTAGATTCCCTGAAAAACTCATCACTTTAATGTTTCTTCCTCTTAATAAATACTGTTTACTAGTAAATAGCAGTGAGACTGAATTTCTGGTGCCTCTTAACTGTCTGTAAAGGAGAAAAACCATAAGAAAATATATGCTTGATATTGATTACTGTAAATGAGACACTTTGGCAGGTGTAAGGAATGACACAAATTTACACATGCTTCTGAGTGTTGCTTTTTAAATGACATGATGAAGTAGGACAGTCATGCAGTTATAAACAAGATGAAGCTCCAATCTGAGAGGTGATACAATGTGTATGGATTAATTTCCTATAAGTACTTATCATGGAGTTTAATCTGGATTTTTTATGAATTAATCAGACTTTAAATTAAAGGCTGTAGGCTTCAGATACCAGAGGTTCTAAAGAGATTTTAGTAAGAAGTCTGGGTCTCAAAAAAATGAAATTGAAAACCAGTTTCCTATTATAGTCACAATCCACTGGGAACAGTTTTTCTCCTGTACTTACTCTTCAAGTTGTCACCAGACACAGGGCCTATGAAAGGTGCCTTCTCTTTTTCAGTATTAGATATCTATCTTCTGGATTGGCAGCAGTGAAGACAAAGCCAGACTCTTGGAGCCTCGTGTTTAAAGGCAGTGAATACAACCTTGGATACAGCAATTTTTCTTTTTTTTTTTTTTCTTTAGCATAGGAGTGGATCTATTCAAAATGCTACTGTAAATGATCTTGAGCAACCTGCTTTTACTAGATTTTCTATGAGCAGAAGGTTTGATTAAATGAGTAAAGGAGGTTCCCTTACAACCTGCATGGTACTATCAAGTGGTGAAACTGCTTGTTTAAATATTCTTTAACATCTGAAAATGTCCTCTTTATTAATGTATTAAAGCTTTCTCTTGGAAATAGCACGTCATTAATTGCATTGCAGTGTAATTTTCCAGTTTAACAGAAGAGTCGGTGGCAGTTCTTTGTGACAAGGAACAGTAATAAAAACATTTGTTTTTCTAGTTAAAGAATCTGAGAGTCACTGTAATGACTCTGACAAAATGTCTATCTAGCTCTGTGTTGTCATGCTGAAAGTAATAAATAACAAGAACATGAGAACAGGAGACGTGCTTGCTGGAGGCTGGGAGGTTATCATGGGCTGATCATGTAGTTGATTCAGAAACACTTTCCTAGAAGATTTTTTTCTTGCATGTGTTCAGTCACTTTCACAAACGTGTAAAATTTTACATTCACAGTTTCCTACGCTAAGCAGCCCACAGCTTTTTGTACACTATGTGAAGAATCACCTCCTTTTAGCTGTTTTGGACACGCATTCTGAAATTTTACTTAATGGCTTATGGTTTTGGTACTGGAAGGGGCAGGGAACCATTTACCTTTCCCATAGCATGTGTGATTTCACAGATCACCGTTTTACCTTCCCTCTCCATAGTGTTTGTTCCAGGCTAAGGTGTGCTAGGCTGTTATTTATGTAAATATATGTGTGTGTGCTGCTTTGAGAAAGATGGTGACCATGGCTGTGAGATAGTATTGGTGCCTACTCAGCAAAGAAAGGGTGATGTGAATAGACTTAATTCTCAGAAGTTAGCAACTGCCAATTACTTGTATATTTGTATTTATTTCCTGAAGCCAGGGAGGAGGTATTTCCAAGCCCATGAGCCTCCTAAACTTATTTCATTGAGAGAGTTCCTCTGTATTAGTACAATTTACAATCTCTGAGGAACCATTGAATCCTGCGTGTGCTGGCTTCACAGCAGTGGTCTTTGCTTTACAGCACCAGACAGGCTTTCCTGTAAATAAAACAAATGCCTGGTTATCATGAATTAAAGCATCAGAGTGAGAATTTAATCTATAGACTTACCAAAAAAATAATAATAAATCAAAAGTAATCATAAAAGAAAGCTTTGCTCTATGCTTACAAAATAAGAGACCTTTCCAGCATTTCTAATGTCTCTGTCAAAGTCCTTGTCTCCTTTCCTCTTCCTTTGATCTTTCTTTTCTCCTCTTTTTCTCCTTTAGTACACCTTTTCCCCTCTCCCCTTTCCTCCTGTGCTGTGCCTTAACTAGCATATCCCTCCACTCATGCAGTGGACTGGATATAGTCCAACATCTGGACTAAATCTTAAATCTCTTAACCCCCACCCCAGATTGTCTTTTTTAATTATTACAACTAAGAGACTTCTTTTTTTTTCTAAACATGGTTCTTTTGTAGCACCCATACTTAGGGACTGGGACTTCAGTTTAGATTTTTCTTCTGTCCCTGCATGATGAATGTGAGCAGGTAAAACATAGTAATGAGTTTAGTAAACAAAGGGCATGCCAAATCTGTTGATCCATTACAGCTTATACTGCAGTAAGCTAAAATGTGAAGCACTATGATGCCTGAAATGAACAGGAACTTTCTGACATTTTTTTCTCTTTATAGCAAAATACAATTAATTAATTCTGTAATGATAGAGTAAATAGAAAATGTGTGTGCCTTTCTCTGTAAACCGTGATTATTTTTTTTTAGGATAGGATGCATGGTTCAAAAGCATGTCCTTTGGCAGATAATGGTGAAATCTGGACTTTTTTTCTTTTTGGTCATTGAGCAAAAAACTGTGATGTCTTTAAAAGCAAAGGAAATATAATTTCTTTTGTTGGCTCAGGCTCAACCTGGAAGTGCCACAGGACAAGATGGATGAGGGGAGCTGTAATGAGATACATAGCTGTTTATTTCTAGGTCACTTACTTGAATCTGATCCAGGTCAATACAACCTGAAATTTCTTGCAAATTGCTAGCTGATTAGTTAAACATGAAATGAGTTGGCATTGCCCCTATTACATTACAATTTCTTTATCTTCCTTAATTTTTGAAGCCAAAATGACAGACATTGCACAAATAAAAGCAACTGTTGGTATAAGTTTTGGTGAAATTGGATGGATTCCAATGTTTTATCACAGAAGTAATTCTCTCAGCAAGCACTGTCTGCAAGATTGACCCTGTAGCCAGGTCCTAAAATCCCTGCAAAGATAGGAATTTTTAAATTGCCTGGGTAAACAACTCCTAACTGCAGGGTGAGATACCAGTTGACAGGAAATTCCTTTTAGGACAGTGGATAGATAAGATCCCTAGCAGCTGCAAGTGTATTCTCTGGATAGGTGTCATCTCGACCACCATTTCATATGAACCCTCTTAGAGACACAAACCCTGCGAATTCAAAGCTCTGCGCCCTGTTTTCATAGCATGCAGCCTTCTCAGAGCTCTCACTCCAATTAGTGTTTCCAAGATTCAAGGCATCTTTCTGCTAGGAGTCTGGGCAGGGTTTCCTTCAAACCCTATTTACATTCATGAAAGGTTACCAGGTTGCTGGTGTTTTGAATAAAATTTTGTTTCAAGGGAAAATTTCTGACCAGCTGTTTTCCCAGCAACCTCTGATTCTAATGCTACCTGTATGGAGCTCTAAACTCTCTGAAACTGAAGATCCCAGATGATGGATGAATACAAAATAGTGGAACTAATATGGTGCATGCTAATCTTCTTGGCTCAAACGCGTTAGTTTTTGATGTATCACGTCCTCTAGCCATCATCTGATAACTGTCTTTTTGCTAGCTATTTCAATTGTGAGCTCTTTCAGGCATAGATGTCTGCTTCATTTTTCACGCTCAGCACTTTTTAAAACTCTATAAAATAATAATTGCCCTTGTTACTCCCTTCCACGGAAGTCTTGTGACTAAAAAGAATGAAGGTTTTGCTCTAACTTTGGGCTCCAACTCTGGCAACACACTGCTTTTTACCCAGGCACATCCCATTTACACAACCCTTACATAGATTATATAGCAATAGAGGTAAGAGAATATTTATAACAACAAAGAATTAATGTCTAATGTGGAATTTATTTATTCCTGATCTGCTACTGGAGAACATTTGCTTTAATGACTTATTCAGGTGCAGTTTATATTTGTAGAGGTACCCAGAGTTACTATTTACTGAGATAAGAGTCTAGTCCATTTCCTGATGTCTTTGTGATGGAGTTTTTCAGTGTACCAAAAATGAATAAAACCAACAGAGGATATTATCAATTTAAAAATTTCTGCTCCAGTAGTGTAGACAAAAAATTGGTGGTCTCCTCTAAAGCATATCTAAAACAACGATCCAAGATCTGACAACTTCTACAGCAGTCCAACCATGTTGATTTTATTATTGCTTGTATATAACTTGCCAATCATTTGTCCTTTCCTAGGGCAGGCTCTGCAAGCAAGCTCAGGCACCAGCTTAGTGCTCTCATTTCTCGGTTCACAGGTAATGAGTAGTACTGAATCACAATTGATTCTTCAAAGGCAGTTTAGGGTGACTTAAATGTTTTTAGTACAGGGTTAACAGGGAGAATGACTGTTAAAAGTGATTCTGTGTGTGCACTGAGAAAAATGTTTTGTCCTCAAATTTTTTGGATTTTCTGCAAGATCAGAAAATCTCTGAACTATTTTATTTAGAACAAACACAGGAGAAGTCTTAATTATGAAAGAAGACTGTAACACTTTACAAATCCCTGTATTAAAAAAGTGGCTTATAGTTTGAAGAATGTGTAGGAACATCAAAAACTGTGCACATCAAGTCCTGTGGGTCAGACTCCCAGCTGGTAGGGGAACGTGCCTATACTGGGGATCGTCACTGGGCACATAGGCTGACTTTCCCCAAGATAGACTTCCAGGTCCCTGGTTGAACTTTTAAGAAAATGATGGCCAGTTCTAGACAGTCATGACCCTACAGAGGGCATTCCAATGTTACTGCAGTATACCATGCAGAGTAATTTACAATACCCTGCATGTCCTCTCTTTTCATAAAGTGCATCAGACCACAAAGTGTGGGGGATGTTGGAAGGATGTATGTATCGCGGTGAGCATTCAGCACAGATGTGAAAGCTCCAATCCAAAATTGTTTTTTCCCTGAAAATTGTTTTTTTCACTGATAATGGTAACAAGTTACTCAGTAGCCTGGTGTGCCAAGCTATTTGATCAACTATGCAAATGAAACGAGAGAGGAGAGTGAGCCTCTAGTTGTGGTGAAGAGCTCATGGTATTTTTCCAGGTCTCAGTGTCTTTTTCAGGACAAAAGCTATCTTAGAAAGACATATGTGCCGCCACTGACCTCTTACAGCACACCTTAATCTCAACCATGGCCTGTCCTGTCCTTACACAGCGAGGGCCCTGTGGGCTAAGTTAGATATAAAGATGCTGAAGCTGATAAAAAATCAGAAATTTGGATGTCACCTCTACTCTGGAATGACTTCCATAATTTCATTAAAAAGCACATCATTAAGAGACAAACTGCTGGAAATAATGTTGAAAAGTCAGAAGCGAGCCAACCAGGTGGTGTTCACCTTTTATTTTTCCTGAAACTATAAACTGTGCAAATCTTTCTAAATTCATATGCCTTTTTTAAGCCAATATCAAACTATTGTCCTGTGGAGTGCCAGACTAATTCAAATGTAGAACAGAAATTTAATAACTTGTTCTCTTCCACCCTCTGTAGGTAATGCAGTATACTGATTTGAATTTGGTGCAAAGCTCAACCTGCACATATATTCAGACGTTTATTGGAAACAGTAAATTGCGATCGTCTGATTTATAAAACTTCTGGTTATTAGTCCCATTGAAGTGGAGGACTTCACAGTGTCACTGCAACCAGAGTGCTTCTGAGTAATTCCAATGAAGCACAAGTCAAGTCAGAAAAATAGATGCATTACACACACACACACAAAATCCTATCTTCAGCTTCATTTTTCTCATTAGCATATGACCATAATTTAGTGTAATATCATATTTTTTTATCTTCCAGAAGAAAACACACATATGCCCTAAAGAATAAAGAAGGGGGATTAGTATGTTTTGCAGAGGTATGTTGTTGAATTTAAAGACAAATGCTTCATATAATGCTCAACTTTTTTAACTTAATGAATAAACCATAAAAACAAGATGAGAAAGAATAACTCAAACCTGCTGAAAAATGAGTCCTTGAGAACAAAAGGAAAAGATGCCATAGTGCAATAGGCACTGCTTGTCTTTGAATACCAGACCATAAGGAAGGTACAAATCTCATCATATTGGTGATGGATGTTATGTAAGCCATGAATACTTTTCTGCCAAAGAAATGCAGTAATTTTTTTAATGAGTTCTTGAAAATTTATTAACTGTGTGCAGCTACTATGTGCCTCTTCTGTTCCTGCCGCTCTGCTATTCTAAGGCGTTCACCTTCACAAGAGCAATGGTAGGGAAACTTCAAACAGCCATCCCATTGCAATTTTCAGGAGAAAGCTGTTCCCCATTTCACAGCCAAATCCTAGAGGAAATAGCAGGGAACTGATGAATATAGAGGCTCGCTGGTGGGATACACACATGCTCAGGATGGTGAGTGAACACCAAGGAGGTAGAAAAGGGTAAGAGGCAAAAAGCCTTTTTACTGGGAATAAAAGAGAGAAGGGAAAAGAGTGTTACTATGAGGGAAGAAAAGCAAATTTGATTGCGTCTTTTTAATACAGTGAAACTTCAAATCTTTTTCCTATGAAAAGAAAGAACAAAACCTCATTCTAGTAATGATTCACAGTGCATTAAAAAGAATATCTGATTATACATCTCCAAGACAGTGAGCAGCTGTGCTCTTGGAATTATTTAAAAAGCTGAAAGGTATATCCAAACGGTCCTCTGTAGCCAAGTAATGGTGCTATTTGTATTAAATACAATGTTCCATTGATATACGCTATTTAATTTTATGTAAAAATTTTGTACAGTCATGATGAAGAGCCTAGGCATTTGTCTAGAGAAAGAAGAAAGGGTCTAGTAGCAGCTGAAAAGAAAATTGTAACAATGTGCACATTACAGCTCTAAGAATAATTGATTATTCTGTTGCTGACAGAAGTAGAAATCTTAAAATACTTCTTATTGCAGGAAAAAAAAAATTTCCTCTACTTCTAGAGAAATTCTTCGTCCTCTAGTTTTAGATGAAAACATTCAATCTGTCACTAGCAACAGTGGAGGATGTCCTAGGGGATGTGGGACACCTCAGAGAAGACATTGAGGCCAAGAGATCACATCAAAAGACAGGTGGGGTAGTCAGTGGTGGTTTATGGAGGTGGGGAGCTTTGGAGAAACCATGGGGAGAGAGGGGCTAAGGGTTTGGAAAGAAACAGTTACTAAGCTCTCTTCAGGGAAATTTCAAGGAGTTGAGTGTAGGGTTTCTTTTCGTAATGAGTCCTTGATTTTCATTTTGCAGTCAAAATGCATGGTAAGCGCTGTCATGATACCATCTTAAGAAGTGTTTGCATACAAGTGTTTTAATGTTACTAACATCAGTAATTTATTGTTCTTATTTACCCAGCTGAATACAAGAGTAAAAGCAACATGAAAGAAGGTTCTTTAAATCCATACAACTCAATTTTTAAGATTTTATAAGATTATATAGAAAATCAAATCAACTGTTGATTGAATTAAATGGAATAATTTGTGTTCCTTATATTCTTCCACTGTGAAAGTCTTCCATTGAATTAACTGGTGATTGAATTAAATGGCATACTTTGTTTGTGTTCCTTATATTCTTTCACTGTGAAAGTCAGTGAATTTTAATT
Source organism: Calidris pugnax (assembly GCF_001431845.1). Taxonomy (NCBI): domain Eukaryota; kingdom Metazoa; phylum Chordata; class Aves; order Charadriiformes; family Scolopacidae; genus Calidris; species Calidris pugnax. Next base: position 38,065,563 of record NW_015090922.1, on the reverse strand, counting down.
AGCTTATGATTTTTTTTTTGATTACAAGCAGTTATTAGACAGGGTGAGAATTTAATTTTGAGAGTGTCATTTCCATTACTCATGAATAATTATTATAGGAATACTTCAGGTCAGAATAATTATGTTTTTAAGAGATGATTTATTGCCTTGATTATATTTTCTTATGGTTAATAAATATTTTTTTAAGTTGAATATTTAAACATTTTCATTTCTGTAGCTGAATTTATTGATTAAACAATTTACAGTGGCATTATGTTGGCTACTAATTAAAAAAAAAAAAAAAAACAACACCTGGAAATAGTATTCCACAGCTTAGTTATTTATGACTCTCTTTATTCATTGCAAAAATATTTATCATCAACAGAGAGAGAAATAATTTTCTTTATATCAGATATGAAGCTTATATTATCCCCAGTAGCTTCATTTTCATGGTAATTTTAAGTAATTTACAGTCTTTGAATGTCTTTGGGGAAAGGCTAATTCATAAATATTCAGATTTGGATGAGTTGACCAGAGCCAAAATTCTCAAATACTAAGCCAAAAAAAGCCATCTTCTTTCAGTTGCCTCAGAATGATAACACCCAAAATCACTAAGAAAGAATAAAATCTTTGCTTTTTCAGAGTTACGAAGGTAGGAAATTATTTACCTAGCAAAGAATAAACTTTCAAAGTTTGAGAATATTTGGTTTAACATAAACAAACAAGAATTTGGTTGTTAGCTGAGATCAAGATCAGTTCCAGTGGTCTGTGGGTTGAATAATGGGAAGATTATAGATCAGAGGACCCGCCCTACAGATTCACCAGAAACTGAATTTTTCTGTGTTTTTTTTTAAATCAGGATTGCTTATTTCTTCTTTCTGGAAATAGCTTTTAGAGGTTTGTAGACCCTTGCTGTATTAATTCTACCATCTTTTACTTTGGGAGAAAAATAACACAATTATACCCTTGGAAAAAAAAAATCAAGGAATAACATTCAGAAGTTTCTGAAGGAGTTTTCACGTTACTTCAATTTGCTTGGATAAACTTCCTACATTGTAGCATGATTTGTATTGCATATTGGTGTTGTAGGAATGAGAATTATATGCAACTTTATGCTTAGAAAACAGTATTTTGTGCACGTGAATTTTGGAGTTAACACATGAACCTAGTGTCTGTGCTTGAAAACTGGTCTGCACCTTGTGCTACCATCATTGCTGTGGGTGATGTAGATGCGATAGCTGGAATTTGCCTAAATGATCCCTCTTTTTTTTTTTAAGCCTTAATAGCACCAAAGACTTTGCTTTTACATCCATCTGGGTTGTTTGATCAAAGTTATGTACAGCAGTGCATATGTCTGTACTACACAATATGTACAAATGTCATACATTCACTAATTACATGAAAATTATATTTTTGGCTGCTCATACATAGGGTTATCTGATTTGCACTGAAACCACAATTACTATCTGTACAGAGAAGTTTTTTACCTTTCTCAGGTGACGTGGTTCTCTGTAAATTCCATCTTTTTCTTTTTTGGTGTTACTTTTTGCCTATTCTATGCAAAGAAGCTTCCAGGGGCAAAAGAAAATAAGTCATAATTTCTTCTTACATTCTTAGAGCATACTGATCCTTCCTGAAAGCCATCACGGGCAATAGTGCTGAATGTGTTCTCTTTTATTGCTTTCTTACTGCATCCTTATCTTCAATCTGTCCTAATAGAATTGTACCAGACATGTCTGCGGTGATTATTTTACCATATAACCGAGCAAATAATTACAGGTTTTCTTGCAAAATTTACTGTGTAAGGAAATTACTACTACAGCTTTGCCTGGGGCTAGATGAATCAATGTAATAAGCTTTATCCACTGTTCTTTTCAGAAATCTTTCTTGATTTGGCTGTGAACAGTTTTTAATTTAAGAATATTTCATAAACAGTGGATTGTGGACCGTCTTCACCCTCACTAAATTAATGTGGCCATAAAGCAGGTCTGGGATGCAAGCTGGAATTCAGTACCATGCTGAAAACCCAGGTAGAAGGAAGCAATTTTGCAAACAAAGGCTTGGTGATCGCAGGTATGCGAGTTCACACATCAAAGTTTTCAGTAAGACTTTTTTCAGAAGCTCCCTGCTCAACCATGCAGGTCTCCCACTTCCCTTGCCTGATTTTTCGCTCCTAGGAATGCATTGCAGTAGATCTGCAGGGGAAGAGAGGGAGAGGAGCTCGAGTTCACCTGTGTTTGGAGCTTGCTTTGCCTTGCTGATGACCAAGGAGGCAGACTGTCTCCATGTTGTTAATATTGCACTAGTTGACTGAGTTCAGATAGATTGTATATGTAATTAAACCACCAGGTTATATTTTAATTGGGCTTTTTTTTTGCAAGCCAGCTAAACTAAAAGAAAAATGAAATGAAAGTGTAATCACCACAAACAAATACATGTTTAGATCTTCTTTTGTTCCTGAACAAAAATATATGAAGCATCCACTACTAATGAAAGCTAAACAACCACTTACAGTAAATAAAATTAATACACTGGAAAAATTTGTGCAATTTTGAAAATTTATACTGTGGTAGCAGAAAAATGCCAACAAAGTAGAAATGCTCAAACCCACTAACATCTGTTCAAACATACTATCATGCACAATTTGTTTTCCTAAAGAATTAAAGTAAATTATTTTAGGTTCTCATGAGACACGGTGGTTGTACGTGGTTCCAGCCAGTGGGACATGGAAAACCTTTAACGGAAAGGTAATCCATCACATATGGGTAATCCACTACACAAACTAGAATAACATTTATATTTATATTATTTATATATCTTTTTCATGCTTTTCTAGCCAGTTGCCTTTCTAAGGCTGTCTGATGGCATGAGCTAACCACTTTTTGAAGTAGTTCCTGAAATGTTTTTTAGATTCATTTCTTTAGTAGTAAATTTTTCTTTTTGGGAAAGGGACAAAGAATCATAAAATTTATCCAGATGAATCCTACCGGTGTGGAACATGGTGCAAAGAACTAGAACCTTAATCCTCAAACATATAACTGGATAGTTTATGTATGGGGACAAGAAGGAAAATTCAAAATTTCAGAGTTAGTTTACAAAACGGATCAATTTCAAAGGACAGATAGATCCATGGGCAGCCCTACTGTTTTCCAAACCAGTTTATCACAAATGTCACGTGAAGAGGAAATTTCTAAGGAATAAAAAAAAAAAAGGAGCATGTAGCTCCCCTGCTTGTTCATTTTTTTGGTTTTGCTCTTTATGTTGAAATTGGGAAGCCGGTTAAGGCTGGGTGTAATGGTGAAATCCAGGTACAATGGTGTTGGAAAAATTACTGACTGAACAGAAAAGTACAGTGGAAGACACTTTGCCTGAGAGGTCCACAGTTGCCTGAATAATCCGTGGGCTGAATTCTCATGAAAATTATTGGGAATTTCTATTCCAAACCCCTGAACTGCTATTTTTTGAAATACCTCAATATGTGCTTCTAGAGACCTTTTATAGCCAATGAAGGACTGCTTTTACTACCTGCTGGTAGCTGATGGTGGACTTGAGGTTGGTTATGCCTACCCTCTGGGTCAATCACAGCATTTTAAATGCGAAGCAGGGGTCGCAGAAGAATACACCGATCTGCATTCCCCACAGCAGGGTACGTTTTCAGCAAGCTGACTGTCGCTGTTCAGGCACACAACAAAAACACTGAGCCACTTTTGCCATGCGGTGCCATTTGACAGGAGCAGTTAAAATACAGCTTCTGAGAACGTCAACAGATGTTTAGAGGCTGTTTGTAATTTTGCAGAACTATCATTACATGAGGTTACGTAAATCCTAATTCTTGAAGATATGCACACTCAGCTGGGTAACAGTTTCTAGAGTGTCTGCGTCCTGGTGCCTTTTAACAGTGCTTTCGCTCTTAAATCATCCCTGTGTTTTTGAAAATATGGCCATATGGTCCCTAAATATAACTGTAGGAGTTTAAATTTAACTCCCTGTTTGTTTGTTTGTTTGTTTTAAATGTTTACCTTCATTCTTTTAAATCTTGGCTGAGACTACTTTCTCTTGTAGCTTCAAAGTGTAGACCCTTAGGATGAGTAGGTTCATCCCCCAAATACCCTCCCAGATTTACAGCAACAGTTGTGCATTTGTTTGTCCTCAGCAGTTTCTGTTGAATAGGTTGAACTCATGGCATGCTTTTCCATTGTCTGTTTAAATGTTTTACTGTGAATTAATTGGTATCAACTCTCCCAGCTCTTACATAGATATCCTTAATGGCTCTTCCAGTCATTTAAAAAGCCAGGAGCCATGTTGCTGGTAGCTTGCTATGCAAAAGCAGCATAGAAATGGAGGATGGGAAGGACCTGGGTCAGTAGCTCCTGCCAACACCTCCTAAAATGCCCCAAGAAAATTTTCAGGCTATATCCTAGAGGCTGGACAGGTTTTCCTGTCCTTCTATGGGGAAGCTGTTACAAAATGCTGTGTTTGAAAAGTTGTCTTTTTAATTACCAGTTCAAAATTATTTATGGCCAGTTGCTCAGCTGCCAATGTAGTAAATACACATTTGCAGTTGTATTGATTGCTAATTTAAACTGCTTTTTCCCTGTCTGGTTTGTACCTGGACATGTTTACAAAGTAATTAAATGCTTTTGTTTTACTAGACTGAACAATGTTCTTCTCCGGCTGTTCTATAGCTTATTCCTGGGCCTATTGATTGATTATAGGGCTGTTCTTGGGATGCATGAGCTATGGTTTTAAATACTTATGGCTGTAGAGGTCTTAGGACTCAAGCTGTCTGGCCAGCTGTGGTACTGCCTAACTGTTGGGCTGTCGTGGGAAGATGGAAGCAGCCACTGCTTTTCTAAAAAGAGAAATGGACCAGTTGTTGGAACAAAAAAGCATTATCTGTGTATAAATGGCTGGTTTTGAATACTGATTTCTCATAGGCATCTGGGCATAGACAGCTAAATGGAGAAGAGATGACAGGGGTGAGTTTCAGGCACGTGCATTCTTCCATTCATCATTTTCTACTGAGTGACAGAGGCATCCCATTCTTCAGCTGGCTGGATCTCAGAATCACATTCAGCTCCCTACATTTTGATGTACGGTGAGTTCAAGCATTTAGTCCAGTGAATTTGGTCTATGGAGCTGTGAATTTGGTCTATGGAGTTGTGAATTTGATCTATGGAGTTGGATATCCAATTCTGTCATTGTATTGAATATCCAAACGCATAAATTCCTGTTTGGATATCACCTTAGTGTGTGTGGGCCCATGTTGGGTTATTTAATCCATATTTGCTGAAGGCTAGTCCCACACACTTCCTATTCTCTTTTTATTTGTATCTGAAGAACCTTTTGATGGTTGGGTTTGTTTTTTTTTTTTTCTCTCCTCTTATTGCTGTTCTCATCTACTTGGCATAATTAGTGATCAACAGTGTTTATTATTTTTAAAGATTTCTCTTACTCTTTTATTTCCTGGAACATTACCTCAGGGGACAATCCATTTAGTTCAGTTTGTAGCCTCACTTACAGACTGAAAGTGGATGATAAATTAATTTTGAACAGAGGCAAGGAGGTTAAGCTTTTTGAATATTTATTTGATTGTGTGTCCCTGAACAAATTGTTATTTCGTGAGAAAATTCTCTCTCTCTCTCTCTAAACTGATGATAGTGATATTTGGGAAATAGGTGGAGTCATGAGACTAAATTAATGACTGTTCAAAAACTGGCTGAGAATTTGTAAATGCAAAGGACTAGACAAAATTACCAAATGTTACTTCTGTGGGATAATTATGGCTAAAATTTGTGTTGCTTGTAACAGAATTTGTTCATATACTTGTTGGTGTATTTCCTTAGTGTTCTGTGCCTTGCTTATGATTAAATTTCTATGAGATTTGTGTGGTTAATCCTATTTAGGAAAACCGGACTTATTTCTACCATGGAAGAAAGCGCTGCATCAGTCTCCTGGAAGGCTGCCTCTCCTATTTAGGCAGTGCTTATAACTTCATGATTTAACAAATATTGGCTACAACATAAAGCAGTTTTCTCTAGAACTTTTGAAGTTTCTCTGTCTTCTGTAATGTCTGTTTTAGTACTATGGGTTGAAATGACATTAAGAAGAAAAGGCTCCTGTGGAAAAGATATCCTAGAACATGTGAAAAGGTTTGGAAAGGGTCTATCGTGACTGAGTTACAGGCTTTATGCATTCAGAGGTCAAAACAGAATTTCCCTGGGTAGTTCACCATGGTAGTTCAGTGCAGGACACATCTCATGCCTGCCTTGATACCAAGTAAAAATTTATGTCCCGTTCACAAGGCATTGCAGTGAAGGAGAGGTTAAATAAATAGCAATGAGGCAATCATATAGAATAATGAGAAAAATTGATTGCTTTTTGTTGATGGCTATAACGTTTAGTTGCCCATCAGTCATTTCAAAGTAATAAAAATAACAAACCATTATTGTAAAAATGTACCTCTTTGGGTCAGTGCTGCTGATAGAAATGAACCTTTGTACCAACAAATTTCTGCAAACCCTGAAACAGATCATAACAGGAGAATTGACCTATAGGCAGAAAAATTTTAATTTACTTCCACTAGGACCACGGGCTTCCTCTTTGGTGTGTGGAGGTTCTGTAGTTGCTGTTCAACAGCACTTTGCTGTTGACAAATGTAGTTCCTTTCCTCTAATGATTTAAAAGGTTATTGTGCATCGCCCATGCTCAAGCAGAGGTCTTACTCAAACCCAGAGGAGATTCAGTGAAACTGAATAAGACAGTCTTGGTCCATCCCTACCCCATCAGACAGCGTAATGCACAGGCATGTCTGCTGTCTGCAGGGAAATGAGATGGCTTTGGCTGGTTTGTCTGGTTCTTTTCACTGAGGCAGCCAGCAACATCCCGAATGAGACTTTTTATGGCACATGAACATAATGATGCTGCTTCCAGATTGGCGCCAGTGTTCCTGTGCAGCACTGCATCGTGCTGGAGTGGATGTATTAGCTCAGTCTGTTTCTTCCTCTGTATTCTGCGTTGGTGCTGATCTTTGTGACACAGTTTGGGTTCTCTTTATGTTCATTCCTTTTATTTTTCTGCCATCTGCAAACAGCAGAAGAAAACAAAAATGGTATTATTTTTTTCATCCATATAAAACCTACAAAGTATTTTCTAGAGACGTAGGAATTTGAGATAAGCTTGGTTCAGTGTAGAGTCTTTAACTCTACTGGCGACTGAGATCACTCATGCTTAAGATTATTTTAATATAATGAATTTAAGCACCAGAGTACTACACTATCTCATATAATTCTTTGACTTAGATGCATTGTATTTAGATTTATTTGCCATTGATGGGAGAAATTGCTTGCTCCTGACATGGTTTTCCCTGTACTAGGGATAATGCAGCTATTTATTGAGACAGTGCAATGGTGAAAACATTAGGCTGCATTTCATCATTGCCTAGTCCTCTTTACAGCTACTGCCTCTGACCGAAATACAGTGAGCGCATCAGTACTTACTTCTAAAGACAGGCATGTTAAAGGTGAAACATTTGTTTCTGGCTGCTCCCATGTTTTGGTGAAATCCTCTTGACTGTGGGACTTTACAAAGAATTGAGCACTGACACCTCCACTTGCTTTTGTTCAGGAAATGCTTGCCTGGAGTGTCAGGAAATCGGATCTATGGACCAGTTCAAATATTGAGGGAATATTAATGCAACTGTGTTTCGTGGAGTTCATTTATTCTAGAAACGAGTGCACTGGAAATAAATTCTGAATGAAAAATCAGAGCAAATATAATTAATAGACTATTATTTAAAACTATAAAATAGTGACATATTTTTAAGAGAAATATAAAAGAAATATACAACTATGTATTTGACAAATGTATTGTTGAATCATGTTGAATGTCTGGCAAAGCCAAGTGTGTCCTTGGAGAGTAGGGATTAAAAAAGACTTTGGAGCAGACAATGGCAGCATTAAATGAGTAATGCACCTTGAATGACAGTAGCAGTCCAAATTGCTCCTGTCCCATAGGAGGGAGTGGTCAGTGGTGATTTGGAGAGGCAGATCACAGAAAAAGCAGCCAAAAGTCTTGAGTTAAAAAATTTTGGGTATCAACTACATGTGTTACAAAAAAAATATTACCTTTTGAATTACTTCAGGTTACTGCCTGTTAATTTTATTGGATGTCTTTTTTCCATACTGACATGAAAAACGGTGAATAACCATGGCTCATTTATGCTTTCTCCCCATGTCATTCTTGTTTCTATAGCCTTCGTCATTCTCTCTACCAGTTTTCTCTCTTCTATAAGCTGTAGAAGCTGTCTTGAATGTCTACTCATTGGAGCAGTATCTCTATACATCTTTCCACGTCTTCTTTTGAGATACAGAAAACAACGTCATAATTTATACAATGGCAAAATGTAGTTTTGATCTGTTCCTTCCCTAATAAATTGCAACATTTTGTTTGTCTGGTGGCACTTCACACAACACTGACACTTTCAGAGAATAGCCTGTATCATGCAGGATTTCTTTCTGTGTGTAACAGCTAATTTGGAGCTCGCCACTGCTTAGGTTTACCTAAGGTTGGTTTTCCACAGTTGTGTTTCTTTCAGTTACTGATGCTGAATTTATGCTGTCATTGCGATGCTCAGATGAGAAAGGTCCTTCGATGAATTTTCACAGGCAGCTTTCATTTTCACTACTCTGGATAGTTTTCATATCATCCATAAACTTTGCCACCTTGCTATTCACTTCTAAATCATCTTTGAACGTGTTAAATGGTATCTGTGCTGACACAGAGCACTTGTGGGATGTGGCCGTTGGCTTTTCTCCAGTGTGGAAACAGTCTGCTTTTGTGCCCACTTTTGGACCCCTTTCAGCAGAGGTGTGACAGTGCTGCAGTGCTTGTGCAGAGTCAGCTGGAGCTGCTGCCAAGAGCCAGCACAACGGACATGGCTTGGGGATGCAGGCGAAGATGCAAGTGTTTAATGCGTTAAAAAATACGCTGTTATTATATGAGACAATTGGTCATGCTTATTTTGCAGGAAAAGCATTAGGGAAATGGTAGTGTGGGCATGGAGTAAATGTAGCAGTGAGGCAGGGAAACCTGTTAGCATCTGTGGAAGATGAGGTTGGTCAGCAGAGGTTGGGCTGGTTGAGCTCCCCAACTTCCTTCCAGCTGGAATTACTCTGTGACCCTGGAAACATAGCAGTGATCTCTGCTGTCCAGCTCTGCCATTTAGTCCAAATGCCTCTTCCTCCTGTGAGATGCTGGCATGAAGCAATGCAGGCTCTACTAGAAAGCCTCATGGTATAGAGGAGTGGAAAGCAGTGTGTTCAAAATTAAAATCCTGGAGGTCACCTTTTCCTTGGCTAAGAAATTCTAAATGTCTTTGTGTTGTGCTATGGTTGCAAGCTCTTTGCTTCCCTCCCGAGTTCAAGATCAATTTCTAATCTTTCACTGTTTGTATTAACGATCACTTTATTTTATGTATTAAAAAGTTAGATGATCTGGCCTTTTCAAACTGGTTGGTCATTTAATCAAAACTGTATTAATCTCCCCATGTTTAGCATTTCCACTTTACCAATCTTTTCTGCTGCCTCTGGAGCCTGCTATGCTCTTTGCTATGGATTTGAGAGCAAAAAATACTTGACATGAATACAGTACTGCTCTGGTGGAAATCAGCCATTTAAAAAATCACCTCTTAGCATAACTTAATTTCATGCTTCTTTAAATCTCTACTGTCAAACCTGCATAATACCTGTACTTTAATTTTGCTCACATTTTTCTCCTAAATACATTTCTGCCAAATGTACTCTTAGCATTAAATTAATAACATATGATGTAATCATTGCTTCTGAGAAGCAGCAAGAAAGGTTGGCTTCCTGAAAGGGGTTTTTACCTCCATATAGTTTGGATACATTAACATATATAGCCAGTTAAAATAAATTTCAAAGAACCAGGGAATATAAATTTCACTAAATTCACATGGGGCTTCTGAGAAGCAGCAAGAAAGGTTGGCTTCCTGAAAGGGAAGCCTCCATATAGCTTGGATACATTAACATATATAGCCAGTTAAAATAAATTTCAAAGAACCAGGGAATATAAATTTCACTAAATTCACATGGGTAACTTCACTTTTTTTTTTTTTTTTTAAATTCTATTATTGTTTTATCCTAGCCACCAGGTATTTTGGTCTTGATGCTCATGGGTACATTGGAATAGTTAGATTTGTCCAGATCAAGGCTTATCTAACTCCATATGCTGTCTTTGTGGCCCACAGCAGCTTCTTAGAGAAGAGTAACAGACTAGGGCAATCCTTTTACTAAATTTCTTGGATATAAACTTCCAGTTTCCACAGAACTGAATTTTAAAGGTTTGGGCTGTCAGGATTAGAGAAGAGTAACAGACTAGGGCAATCCTGAATTTTAAAGGTTTGGGCTGTTAGGGTTTGTTTGATTTTTTTTGTTTATTTGTTTGTTTGTTTTGTTTTGGTGTGGTTTTTTGGGTTTGTTTATTTGTTTGTTTGTTTTGTTTTGTTGTGGTTTTTTGGGGTTTTGGTTTGGTGTTTTTTTATTATTTTTTTTTTTTTTACAGCTAGAGCTGGTATTATACCTTTATTTGTCCCTGCATTTTTCTGTGATACCCTCATCACTTTTTAACCATACATTTTTGGCATGTGTGCAACCTATGGCAATGTGTTACAGAATTTACCATCCCATGGTGTGAAAATCTCTCTTTCAATTGTTTTCAGTTGCTCCTTAATCATTGAAGTGGTCCCTAATTCCTGTCCTTGGATGGTGAGCAGTCGTTTTCTATTTACATTCTTCAAGCTGTGATTTCATGAGCTCTTGTCACAGATTTCTTTCCCTCCTGTTTTCAGTGACTCAGGACTGCTCTGAATTCACTGACTCTAATGGAAAAAGTAATAGTTTGCATTGGAAAGGTACAGAGAAGTGGCAGAATTCAGGTGTAACTTCTACATTTTGATATCAATACAGTCAGGCAGGCCAGTTCAAAAGATGAGTTACATTCTGTTATTTACAGGCTTGCTGACCTCAGGGTCTGTGGTGAGCTATGAGAAACAGTAGAGTGGGCATTGTTTTTGTAATCTATATGTTGATGAATAACATTTTGTTTAACAAGTTAATAGTGACATTAGATAAACAATTCTGAGAAACAGTGGTTAGTCATTTCTGAGATGTCTGCTGGGATTTCTTCTGAAGCTTCCCAGAAACTTTTAAATATATTGAGTGTTCGCATAATAGTTATCTATGTGATTTGGTTTAGATAGAAAAATATAACATAAGTAGCAGTATGACTGCATACATGCACTTTTGAATTTAACGGATTGAATGTGTGCTTCAGTAAGCACAGGGTCATCCTCCAGAAAACATGATTTTGAACTTTTAATCTCTAAGATATGGATAAAATTGGACTGATTAGAAGTGTTAAGAATTTATTTCAGTAAAAAGGGCTTTGTTCACTGCTTTAATTAGCAAAACGTGTTTTGTTGTGAATGTGGCATTGGTGATATCAGCCTTCAGTTGTGATAACAACACCAAAATTGGGATAACACACAAAATGGCCAACTTGCATCTATCCAGACCAAGATACCACAGATAATACACCACCTCCTACTGAAAAATGGAATGGAAATGTGCTAATTTACTGCTGGCTTCATGCAGCAATCTTCTGGCTGAGTAAAACAATAACATTTTAAAGGCGCAGCATGGTAAAAAAAAAATATCTTTATAACCTCGTCTTTCCAACAGTTCTGCTTCAAGTAAAACATGATGTCCCCCCAGGACAGAAACTGCTGGCAAGGTTCTGCAGTATCACTATGTTTCTCATTTGTTAACTTTCTCTCAAAGATTTTAAGTCCTGCAGCTTTTTTGAGCTTTTTCTTTTGCATGGATTTTTAGGTCTTCCAATAATCTGCAATTTATGTAATCAAATGTAATTAACTAGCATAGCTTGAATTTCAAGTATAAAATTCTGACTGTCTGTCCTAAAATATTTATGAGATACCTTGTTGCAGAAGGGTAAACTCATTTGTGAAATGCTGTTAGTTGTGGTGATTCTGGATGCAGTTTTTCAACTAAGTTTTAAAATCACAGATGACCCTTGCACAACCACAAGAAACAAAAACAAAATGGAAGAAAATGTTGTACACCCAGATCCAATGCCTACAAACAGATGAGAGGCAATGTGAAGTTAGTATATAGCTTGCTGTGAGTTATTAATTTAATTTCACTACAAAAAATCATGGACAATCTATAAAATTCCACACTGGCAAAGAAAAGGGACAGCAAAAGCACAGATTTAATTACCAGCTAAGTATTTGTTCAATCGCTGTCAAACCAACCGATATGGCCTGTTTTAATTAGGCACCGAGGGAGTAAAGTTAAATCATTAGCTGGTTTTGGCTCATCAGATTTGTTTGAAAATTGGTTTATAAAGTCTGTGTGCTCTGCAGAAAGAGGAAAAGTGTTCCACACATTTTTATGCTATATTACTTGGATTCTGAAATTCAAGACAATATTTCATATTTATTGCAACAAATGTTGCCACAGTAAAGCAGTTATTGAAACTGTAATTGACAGTACAGTTCGGAAGTATTTAAAATTGTTTACTTTAGCAGATGGTCACACATATGCTGTTTATTTTAATAAAGAGAAAAGCGGTATAACAGTCCTAGTGCTTTTATTATATTAATTTCTGAGGTAGTGAACCTGAAGTGGTTAGCTTATTAATTTCTGAGGTAGTGAACCTGAAGTGGTTAGACATCTGTGGTACACACAGATGAATGGACAGATGGTAAATGAGCCATCAGTCCATGCTTCATTCATTCACAGGTACAACCACTGGGATTCCCTTCTGAGACTGCCTCTTTCTCTCTGGCTTTAAACAGAACCTGGGGTGAGTGACTGGGGTGTAGAGGAGTCCCTGTAGGTATCTGCAGCATGCGATCCCTAGCATCTGTTTGGTGTAAGCCATTAGTGTCTCTCCTCGCTGAAGACTATTATCTTTGGAAGTTAAAGCCGCCCAACTCCTGTGGTTGTTTTCCCATTAAGTTCTACTCTTTGTTCTGCACCCCAGAGGGAACTGAAAATTCCCCTCCAGGGTATTTTTCATTCTCCCTGTCCAAACTAATTATCCCACAATGCTTCACATTTTATTTGGAAAGGAATTGGGTTTTGTTTTGGGTTTGGTTTTTGGTTTTTTTTTGAGATTTATATATGGCCAGTGAGAGCTATCTGATCTCAGGACTCTCCTGCCAGTTATGGTTTTGTTATTAGCAAATAATGTTTTGTCAAGCTCTTTCTGGGTAAAATCTAGTGGGATTTTAATTCTTCTAACAGTTTCTTGTCAGGGTTTAGCTTTATAATGATAGATAGGAATGATAGAAATGTTCTTTAGGAACAAAACCACAATTCTTGAATTACATCAAATCCAGAGTTTTTTGGTTTTTTTTTTGTTTTGTTTTGTTTTTTTTTTTCATTTGCATTGAGAGTCCTACTTTGCTGTCTTTCACAACTGGTTCAAACGCTGGTTGCTCTTGCAGCATAAATTTATTTTATTAATTTGATTAATTTGCTTTGCACTATCTATTTCCGGATTACTAGTCCTCATCAACTACTGGCTGTATCTTCTGAATTGCATTAAGGCATCTTCAACAAAAGCTGCAGTAGTGCTGCTACCTTAGTGCTGCTTGAAAATTCTGTTTTTCTTATGGTAAGCTAACGTGTTTAACATGAGTTTACTGGAGTTTTGTTGGGTGAGCTCCCTAGAACGTCAGTCTTTTCCAAATACTTGCAGCTTCTGCTGCAGAGTACTGAGTCTTTGACCTTTTTCTTCCTCTTATTTCCTGATTAGATCTAACATAACACTTTGCTGTTGGCCATATTAGTAACTCATTTGGTGAAAATCTATTGATTCCTCTGGAATTTTAAATGCACAAGCTAGGATGTAGAAAAGTTGATTATAGTGGTGTTAATCTTTCTATAAAAGGGATTAATCATACTTTGAATGCCTGGTAGTACTGCCCTTTCAGCCTGCCATCCACAGATTTGTAATATTTAGAAAGCAACATGTCCTTCTGTGTGACTTGTAAAGATTAAGTTTCTAAGGATTGTAATATGGGGGAATATCTTTATATATACTATTATAAGGCCTAGCATTTGAAAGCCACTTCGGTTTAACATATAACATTATCAGAAACTGTAAGTATTGGTACCCCTTGGCTGTTTTTTTCTTCTTTTTTTTCTGTCCATCAGCCATCTCTGTAACAACCTGCATTAGGGGCAAAACAGCGTTCCTCTTTAAAGTCAGAAGTCTTTAACCACTATTGCAGAACACAGTCACATTGTTGTCATATCCACGTACACCCAGGGACAGTGCTACTAAGGAGACAACAGCTCACTGAGGAGTTGAACAGTTTAAGTGGGTACAAGCATTAGCTGGCTCCAGCTATTTACAGCACAACTGAAAATGGCCTTGAAAACACCCAGTGGGAAACATTTGGTTTTCCATAATGAAGGTAGTATCCGTAGGTGCATCACAGTCTGGATATTGCTGTGTGATGTTGATGTGCTACTGCTGATTAATAAAAATTCAGTCTCCTGCTTTCAAGTCAATGAAGAATTATGTAATGATTTGTTGCAACGGTCTTTCCTTACTTGGAAGCTGAACAAAACACGGGGAGAAATATTTCAAATTCCAAAATTAGATACCTAAATCTAACACCTATTAGGAGTTTTATGTATTTAAAAGATATCAGCATGTAAATAGAGCTACTCAAGTCCATTTCCAACTGATCAAATATTGTTGACATCTCTAGGTGGCAGTCCTGTGTTCATAATATTACTTTTCTATGAGATAAAATATACCTCCTTTTTATATATTTCTGAGGCAGTAGAAGTGCTAAGCAAACAACTGAGGACCTGAAGATATTATCTCCGTTTCCCACAGATGTCCCATTTGCAAAAGGAGGAGATGTAACAAGTGGTGTCACAAGGTCTCTTGCTTGAAAGAATGCTGTTCCCCACATGCTCATCCAGGTGACCCCATGGGCCAGAGGGACCTTGCTCCTCCTCCCCACAGTACCCGACATGTAAATGGCAGTTTTGTTCAAAGCTCACCTTCACTAACAGTTTGGTATATTCCTTATCAAATTGCATACTCTTGTGGGCAGGGTTTTTCTGTATATTAACATCTTCTTTGAGGTAGAGTGATTCATTGCTGACATTATAGACAACTGAGAAATAAAAATTACAAGATTAATCTCATGGAAAAAATGGTATTCACAGGTAGTGTATCAAACTGCTGACTCCTACCTATAGCCAGTTCTGTCTTGCTTGTTCGTTATTATGCTCATATTTTGCCAGAGGTTTTTTTCTTTGCCAGACACAAGCATGTCAGGATATCTCCCCTTTCCATTTCACTCATTGGCAGTTCCAGAGTCTTGAACACTGAGCTTTTGACAAATGGAGTTTGTAAATGTTCAAGGGAGGTGAACATTAGAAAAATGATACATTTTTTATTTCAGTTTCAAGATTTTATATAGCTGTTCTCCTTATTTAGTAGCAGTACCTTTATGCTAGAAGGGAATTATGAAACCGCAGTTTAGTTCAAAGAAATATGAAGTATTCATCAGCAATATTTTTTGTGGTCCTGCACCAGCTGAATTTGAATAATCTAAGCATGTATTTTTACGCAATTCGATTTATATTCCACTTGTCATTTGACTTTTCTACCTAATAAAACCCCCATTTTCAAACAATGATGTAGGTCCACATATTATGCATGTGATCCTTTGCAGATTACTGAGATTTTAAATTATAATTGCTTCTTGAGAAAAGGGAAGGAAAATGAAATAAAAATTAAGAGAAAGTAATGTGATATGTTTGCTGGTTCACTTCCTCTAAAATCCTATTGAATATTTTGCAGACAAAGAGAACAACTGCAGTATATAGGTATCGTTTCTTTTTTAGTGGAAGTATAGTACATTTATCTTTTTTATTAGAAAAATTAAAAATCTTCTGGGAATGTAGGTCTTAAAATATGTGGTACATTTTTAATAGATGCAAAACATGGGCAGCTCTCATGTTTTCCCTGTCTCAAAAAAAATAGTAAAGTTCCCAGCATCCTCTGGAGCCTCAAAGGCCAATTGCTTTGCGTGCAACAGAATGTAGATATTGTTGTCATTATGACTGTAATAATATTGTTGATGGGAACTTAATGGGAGCCTGGACAAAAGCAGTTTTAGCTCAGAGAGATATTTTGGCAGGAATTTCAATAATGAAAGTAAAGCAATTAAGTTTCCAGACATATTCTCTGCTTTTACCTCTACAACCTGTGGTTTATCTCACTTTCCCTCATCTCCAGAACTCTGCTACTTGCAAGAATTTAAGATAATTTTACTGAATTTGTTGTGATCATGGTTGGGAGAGAAAAGACTGTCACAGGTGAATTGTGGGCAAGATCTAGGAAGCAAAACCAAGAGCAGATTGGTACTATCTTTTATAAAAAACTTATTTAGCCAAAGATTATTAGCTTTCTCTTCCCCAATATCTCTCTGCGCCAAGGGAGCAAGAAAGTTTTATATCAAGATACAGTTATGCTATTTCTGTGCTATTCCGGAGTCTCTCTTCATTAGATCAAAAATCAAGGTGGCTTCACAAAGCCTCTGGGTCTTTGAGTCTTTGTAGAAGGGAAGATTTCCAAATCTCTAGTCTTGCTCCAGGTTGGTGGGCAAAGCACACCAGAGTTTTATGGGATTCATCAACAGTGATGCAGCTCAAGTGATGGCAAAATGTACGGTAGAAGAGACATAGCTTGGTTCGTGGGGGTTTTATGTGCACAAGGATACAGTTTAGGGGAGTAACTTCTCTATCTTTAGTGAACAATTTTTCATTCCTACTCCCACTAACATGTATGAGTGCACAGGTAAGTAATAACAGAATAAAATCCTGAAGTGTTTTCCCTGGACGGACTACCAAATAGTTCAATTCTTGCTTCCAGTCACTTGCTGCTCAATGCTATAACTTATTACTTATCAGTATCCTTCAAACAAGAAGCAATCCTTTAAAAGAATTTTATGATGAGTTAAATATATAGGATTATTTTTTCACATTACTCAATTCTGTACATGTTCTGATTTGTATCATCTGTCCTAGACTGCAGTGTTTGAATAGTGCAATCAATGAAACCCCAAAATAAATAGTTGAAATAATCAATCCCAGAAATAACAAAGACCTTAATCTGCAATATCCATAGGACTTACTTGCTGACCACAGTTCTTGGACTGGCATCCTTTCAGGAAGACAAAAGACAGCTTTTCTGACATTTTCAAAGTGTTTGTTAAATAATAAATCCAAAATACAGCCTGCCAGATTTCTAGACTTGACAATGGCTTAATAATAGTATTGTAACATGAATGCCAAAGCAGAAGTATGCTGAATGTGCCCATCAGCTTACCACTGTGTTAGGGTGGTGCCTGTTTCTGTTAATGAATATTTAGGTTTTTGTGAAAAACAAAGCTGGCATATAAAGCATCTGAGCTTTCAATAGCTTATGAATGCTTAGGAATCCTGTTCTTTACTGTTTTCTGAGACTCTGGGACAAAATCCTTTCAGAGTTTTCCACAATATAAGACGCATGTAAGTCCACAGCAGTGGTGATTCACATTAGTTTCCTATACTTCTGTCTCATTATTTCCTCTGCCTTCCCAGTTTGTCAGTTCTCCTGCTTGCATTGGTTATTTTCTGAGATGGAAGGACTAGGTCAACTCTGAAATTAAATAACTAGTTTGAGAAGTTATATAGTCACTGTGGTTTATTTCTTTTTTTCTGAGAGCAATTATCTCTCAGTGTTCCATGGAGGAAACAACATCCTATTGGCTTCTGCAGGAACAGCAATGAAGTGTCCATTACTGAGGTGTGACTTCCAGCTGGAAAGCAGGAAGGCCCGGAAGTCCTGGTGGACACCATATTGAGCATGAGCCAGTGATGTATCATTGTGGCAAAGAAAGAAAGAAAATGGTATCCTGGGCCGCATTAGGAATGTTGCCAGCAGGTCAAGGATCCTTCCTTTCTACTCAGCACTTGTGAGGCCATACCTGCAGTGCTGTGTCCAGTTCTGGGCTTCACAGTATAAGAGAGACCTGGACATATTGGAGAGAGCCCAATGAAGGGACACCAAGATGACGGAGGGACTGGAGAACCTCTCAGATGAGGAAAGGCTGAGAGAGTTGGGACGGTTTAGCCTAGAGAAGTGAGTGGCTCAAGGGGGTCTTATTGATGTATATAAGTACCTGAAGGGATGATGCAAAGAAGAGGGAGCCATACACTTTTCAGTGGTGCCCAGTGGCCGGACCAAAGCAATGGGCACAAACTGGTACACAGCAGACTCCCTCTGAACACTGGGAAACACTTCTTCACTGTGAAGGTGACAGCGCCGGTACAGGTTACCCAGGGAAGTTGTGGAGCCTCCATTCTTGGATATATTCAGAAGTCATCTGGATGTGGCTCTGGGCTATTGGCTCTAGGTGTTCCTTTCTGAGCAGAGGGGTTGAAACAGGGGACCTGAGGTTCCTTCCAACCTCAACCATTCTGTGATTCTGTGACATTTGCAGACATTGCTGTAGACTCACCACTGCCAGCATGGAGTCACCTCCATGACAGCATTTTGAAGGATCCTGCACTTACTTGTTATGGTGAGCAAATCTTGACTATTTGTCCATTTTGAGAGTATGGTAAAGATGATGACATAAGCATTTTTTAAGGAAGCTATGTTTAGATTGAATATTAGGAAAAAATTCTTTACCGAAAGGGTTATTTAACATTGGAACAGGCCACTCAGAGAAGTGGTGGAATCACCATCCCTGGAGGTATTTAAAATTCAGGTAGATGTGGTGCTCAGCAACATGATTTAGTGGTGGTTTTGGTAGTGTTAGGTGGCTGGTTGGACTTGATCATCTTAAAGGTTCCTTCCAACCTAGATGATTCTATGATTCTATGTTGGTACAGCTTGTTTTCTTGCAGTTTTTTTAGGATTCTTGAAAACCTTTTAAAAATATCATGCAATTATGTTCTCAAGGAAGAAAATATACTAAAAAAATTAGTAGGTTAAGAAACTTTCACAGGTTACATATAAAGAACAGCCAGGTAAAAAATTTGCTGGAGCAGCTAATTAGTGTGCTTAGCAATGTAATGAATTTATGCTGTCAGAATGCAAAATCTACTCTTACACTGGTGAAAATGAAATGTCAAGTAAGAAAATGTTTATGTCTTCCGTTCTAAAATGGGAGGTCAGTATTTCACTTGCCTTTTTTTTTTTTTTTTTTGTTTTTTTTTTTTTTTTTTTTTTTTTTTTTTTTTTTTTTTTTCCTTTTTTTTTTTTCTTTTGGGTTTTTTTTTAATTTTTTTTTTTTTTTTTCTTTTTTTTTTTTTTTTTTTGTGTACTTAGATAAGTAAGGCATATAAGATAAGATGCATCTATTTTGCTGATGCAGATGGTGGTCAGTTCTTAACTCACAGTTGAGCCTACCTCCCCATTACTGGCTGAATGTATGCTATAACACCTTGAGATGGCTTTGGCTAATGAAAAACTCGGAGCTGACTTGCTATTTTTCAACATCCAATGTGTAATGAACTCATCAAACACTCCTGTCAAAGATAAGCAGTGTCAGCACAGCTTGGGGCATCTGTGGCTCCTGGAACTTATATCTGCTGATAAGTAATAAGTAATTATAAACAAGAAAGCCCTGAGAAATAAAATTAAGTTGTTCATTCATGGAGAAATTTATCCTTGTACAGCATCTTCCTGAAGGTTCATATGCAAATAACAATGTGTCTGGGTAGCTTTCAGGCCATTTTAGAATTCTCTGAGTTTATTAAATATTTTTTTTAAGCAGTTACGGTTCTTTAATGTGTTCCTTGGATTTCCAGAGTACCTTTTTTTAAAAACCTTGTTGATTCCATCTTTGCTGCATTTCACAGGACATTTGTACAAGAGTAGAAGCGTACAGAAGTCACTTTTTAATGGACTAAGAGGTCCTTAATTACTTTGAACATTTATGTGCAAGATACTTGCATTAAAGTGCAAAGTCCTCTGGAGCGCTCAAAGGCATAATATGTTATTTGCTTTTCTCTACTGTAACTGCCTGCCATTGTACCCATATTTCTATTCCACATTATTTTTCTGGGCTAAAGATGCACATCCCAGTAGCTCTTCGTCTTGCTAAAGAGCTATGGAGGCTACACTAATAAACTGAAAGTTGAAGAAATCACAGAATAAATCACTTGAGTAAATTATCAGGGTTCCTCTCCAACCTTACGGCTTCCAGCATGAGGGTTAAAAATAAAATCCTTACCATAATGTCATCTGGATGTAGTGGGACAGCATGCGGTCAGTCACTAGTCCGTGTATTAGTCCTGCACATAGTCTTTTCTATGTTCTAATAAATGCTTTTCTTAAATGTGAATATTTTGGAGAAAGCTCACATCAGAATATTTTCCCAGTTTTAACAAGTAATTCTCTTGACAGATTTCTGTTTCCCACTTTAGACTGAGTTCCCCCTTTTTCAAATACACTAATCCAATAACATACTAATTACCACCTTGGTGTTTAGTGTTGTGAAGTTAATAGATTTATTACATTCCACAAGGATTTTATTAGATGCCTAAAAAAAGCCTGAACAGATGTGTTACAGGGTTGATTCTTTTTTTCATTGCTTTCTAAAATGTTTCCTTTGTTTACACAGAAATACACATAAAAATGCATACAATTACATAATTTATACTTAAAATGTTACATGAAAATAATTTCTCTCAATAAGAATGACACATGAAATACATACATTTATCTCTTTTCCAAGTGTTCTCATTAGTATGGTGGGTTTTGTTTTTGTTTTTGGTTTTGGTTTTTTTTGCATGCCCTGCAAGTGAAGAATGAGAAAGGGAAGCTTCATTTAAAATCTTAGGTTGGTTCTCAAATTTCAATAGATTTTGAAAACCTGCAGGTGATTCACATAACTCAAAGTGTTTATAACAATAAAGAGGTATTAATATGAAATTAAACTATAGATTTTTAAAAAGTCTGTTAAATGATTGGCCAAAAACCTTATCACATACAATACTTTTTTTTCCACAAATTTGTCCATTTTCACCTGTACTGTTTAAAATCATTTATGCTTCTATCAGAATAGACAATAACAAATCATTACATGGTGCAAAATTTACCCTATAAATGTCAACTTCATAATTCAGGCACCTTTGAATTTTATTTTACTTTCTTGAAAATATATTAGAAAAATTAAAGTCTTTACTCAGTTTCGACCTGTGCGCGTTTTCTGCATGATCAGTGAAGTATGGTTTTCAGCAAGACTATCCAGAAGATGATAACTTTCAGAACTAGCCAAAGGAAAAATGGATTTGAAGAGAGTGAGGGATGTAATTGAAGAGGCACAACCTCCTTTCTTTTAATTTTCTGTCAGAAACGAAAAGATTCAGATAGAAATGGTACTTTCTTTCTTTAACATTTTGTCTCTTAATGCTGACTTACAAAACAAACTCACTGTCTTCTACATCTCCGTATTTGTCCCCTTCTGTAATCTCAGGCTATACGTGAGTTTTGAAAAAAGTGTGGAAAAAAATATTTTCATATTTTCCACAATGTTTCTGGTTTTGTTCAGTGACAATTTTGATTCCCATCTATGTCAAATGGCCTCCTTTCCTTTCTTGGGTTTCAATCCTTGGCTGAAGTGAAAACCAGACTCTAAATAATTTTTCTAAATAAAATATAATGATTATGATAAATAATTACAAGATCATAATTTATACTATCATAGATTTTGTTCTAGAGGCTATTGTAGTATGATACTGAAATGCGGTACTGAAAAAGAAACACCTTGGTTCAATATTTTCGTCTTAGTATCTTCATTATTAATTATTCTACTTTAAGTTGCAATCTTTCTGGTTTTGTTCTTTGCAGTCCTGTCAGCTCAGACAAGATTCTGAAGACAAGCAGGACTTGTGTGTGAGTCAACAAGAAGTTTTCATTAAGTGCTACTGGACCACTGTCAGGAAAATGCCACAGAATTTCACAGTGGAATGTAATTGATTTCCTTTTATGTGGCATTTATACAATTGTATAAAGAAGAAAACAGTGGAATGTAATTGATTTCCTTTTATGTGACATTTATACAATTGTATTGCAAAATAGTAAAATGCTGAAAAAATTACATGATTTTAAATATTAAAGTCAGCAGACCAGATACTGTGAGTGTGTCTGATGTCTGCTGAGTCAGAAAGCATCATGTTTTCTGACTGGTTTATATCTGGTTCTGTACCATAAATGCTTAAAACTTGCATTGTAAAATTTCACCTTTTCTTCCTGTGCTAACATCAGAATTAATCTAACAAAAGAAAGAAATGGTGAGTTATTGGTGAGTTGTAAAGAAAAGTGAACAGGATCTCTTCTGAGCATCCTGCCAGGATTCCCTTCTGCAAACCAATATATGTTGGTTATCATACATTCAAATCTAACAAATAGCTGTTGGATTAGAAGTACATGATAAATACAAAAAGAAAAAAATAATTCAGATAAAATCAAGGAAAAGAATGGTGTCTAAGGTTAATAAAAGCTGGTGATTGGTGATAGTTATATAGGGGGATATTTTATGGAAGAAAAATGTTAGAATGAAGAAACACCTTCAGATTAAGATAAATGAAAAATCAGAGACAAAACCAAATTACTTTTTTTGCAAGTCATTAAAGCTGTCTTTAAGCAAAAAAATACTATCTGGGCTCTTTGAGTCTTCAAGTAGTTCATAAAGTACAATAGTCAGATTAACCCTGGAACTTCTGTTTTTATATTGTCGTGTAGATTTTTGAGTGTCAGAAATCAATAATGATGTATATCTTGCCTTCCTAGAATATGTATATCTTAAAAAAGCAAGACTTTGTAGTCAAAATGGATTTTAAATTTGAAATCACATTTAACTAAGAGTCCTGATCGTGTTGTGTTGCTATCAACACTAGCAGTTTCCTAAACCCATGAATATATTAAACATTTTTTACATCAAATATTCATATGTGGATATTGAATCAAGGATATGAATAGTAGATAAAAAGTATTTTATGTAGTTATCAAAGTCAGAACAGCATGATAATCCAGCTTCAATAACTGTGTGTTAGAAGTTGAAAAACTGAATGTTTTCTCTTCCAGCAAGAAAGCATTTGAGCACAGCATGAAGCAGTGCTCTCCAGACCTGCCATTAATATTCTGCCTCCTTACACCTCCAAGGGATAATGACAAGTTCAGTTATTTGTCTGGATCAAAACCAGATGAATGAAAGAGACTGCAAAGCTTCTAAACTGAGGTGGTCTATCAAGGAAAGCATTTTCTTGCTGTTGATGTGAGATATCAGCAAAACTTCATAGCATACTGCAAATAAACTTTTTAATCTCTTTCCCAGCTCTGCTATAGTAAGGCCTGCCATGGCATTTACAAAAGAGTAAAAAAAATTTCTAGAGGGTAAATTATAGGTAAAGTTATAATAAAAACGTAAGTAAAATGAGAAATAATTGTTTCTTTCACAGTTTGTGCATACAGTCTTTTCTTGTGCTTGCATTGTCTCTGCAGCTCAGCTTTCTGCTTCTAACGAAGCTGGGTTTTGCTGTACGAAAAGCAATTTTATATTTTTTGGATCACTGCTAATGTGTTTCAAAAAGAAAATATGCTACAGTGTCTCAAATACATTTCCTTTCTTCCTACCTTCTAGAGAGGCGCCTTTGCCTTTGTAATATGAAATATTTCACAGATCCGTGTTGGAAAAGCTAATTTTTTAGGATAGCTCTAATGGCACTTATCTTTCAGACAAATCCTGACTATTTTTAGTCATTCCAGCTGTTAATCTTGATAGAAAATCCACAAAATAAAAACCTCAAAAAAAAAAAAATCTTCCTAGAGGTATCAGACGAGAATATTCTTTATTTCCTTACTGTTGGAAGTGAACAGGGATTTGATTTGATTGTATTGAGGTAGCATGGATAGTATTATTAAATTTCATTAATGCAACTGTTTGTATGAAAATATCTCTGTAGGTATTAAAAGGCTGTTGTCAACTGCTCTAAAAAAAACACTTGAGATTCATTCTTCTGGGAGAAACAAGTTGTCTTACTGTGCTAGAGGTGGCAGAGAAGCAGTTTAAGGCAGTAAACCTGACTAATAGAAGCCCCATAGTCTATGTTTTTTCCGATGTGTTTCTTGGGGAAATTTCCAGCTTTCTCTAGGGACAAAAATAGCATTCTCTTTAAGAGCAAACTGCTAATACTCAAGTCAAGAAGTAGATGTTAAAATAAGACTCGGAGCGGCAGATGATTTCATGGACTAGATCACTGCCATTATAACAAATCGCATCATGCTGATCTACAGATGATTTTATAGACAATAATGGCCAACATTTTAACACTGACTGAGGTAAACTGAGAGATGTTTTCAAGCTAAATTAAAATCAAGGTGGCATTTTATTGCATTGTCTTTAAGTTTATAACAATTTCAATTCAAGGATAGAATATTAATTTTTATGTATGTATTATTTAGAGAGTATGACCTCTCAAGCACTGAATACTTTTACGTGAAAGCAATGACCTAGGAAGTAGAGTTTTCTGATTATTATAACAGTGACTCAGAAAAAGTAAGAAAAGATCACTAATTTCTTTCTTCTAGACATGAAAATTTCAGCCACAGCTGGAAGAAAAATAAAATGACAATGTTGATACTTAACAGAGCCTGCATGTATAGAATAGAGAAAAGGTCAAGGACTTAAAGATGGCATAAATTTAGGCAAAGACCTTAGAAACAGTTTTAGGATGACTCAGCCTCCTGTTTTTGTCAAAAAACATTTAGTGACATTTTCCCTAAAGCATCCAGCATTGATTGCCTCCTTTCTTATAACCCCATCCTTGCACTAGCAAACTCAGCTGTCAGAGATGATGATGAGGAAGATCCTGCTTTTGAGCAGTTAGACAAATCCAGACCTGTCCAGAAAGATGCAGTGTTCATGGAGGTCCAGCGGGGTACTCTCAAAAGAGCTTTTCAGCACCTGGATTTGATCTGGCTTTCATAGCCTTACACTGATAAATGCCATTCACCATTTTTATTATAATTTTTACCAAAAGCAAATGAAGGAACACCACTGGAAAGCCAGTGGCTGTGAAGTGAGGATTGGTTATGGGTTAGTGGGATGTATCCTTACGATTGGCTCAGGGACAGGAGCCACTGCAACGATTCACATTTGGTTCATTTGCTGAAATGCTCCCAGCATGCTTGTCATGGCTGAGTGAAGAAAGGTAAACTATAATTTAAACAGTATTATTCCTATAATATTTCTGTGACTGGCTGTTTCATATGGAAGTCCCCTGGGCTCTATATTACTTTGAACACTCATGACTGATGTTCTTGTTAATATGCCCCTCAAAAGGCTGTCTTTATAAGACTCAAGAGTAAAACATATTATTGGAAGAGGGAGGGTGGTGTATTAGATTTTTGTCAGAGGCTATTGCTCAAACCTTTGCTTTTGCACATCCTTGAGTACTTTTGGGAACGGGTCAGTAGTGCAATTCCTGGATGTAAAAGACCCATCTTTCTTTTTAATTCTGAGACTGGGTTTAAAGGTTAAGATAATAGCTTTGTTTGTTTCTTTACTTTTGTGGAAGAGCCCTACTTCATTACTGAAATGTGTATGTAAGCTTTTCAAGAAGGTAACCAGAAGTGAATTAAGGCAGGTAAGAAAACTCTTCTAAAATAAATCAATATTCCATTAACACCTGGACTACAAAATGTAGATGTGCTTGGGTTAGAATGGCCAGCCATGGTTACCACAGCAGCTAGCAGCATCATACACTAACTCTTTATCTTATACTGTTCTCTGTCACTCCTACCTTTCATTTCTGCTTTTCTTATATAGTACTTCTTGCATTTCATGTAAGATTGTACTGTTGAAAGTGGAAGATATTGACTCTGGAAAGAGAGGAAAGACTGAAATTTGGCCCCAACACAGGATTATGGTTATTTGTGATGCCGTATTTCATTTTAGATTTGGAATGTGTTGTAGTTGTTAATGAAACAGGAAAGCAGTCATTAATGGAAACAAAATATGAATGTTGGAAACTGAAATTTTTTCAAAATAAAGACCAAATATTTTAATTTTAAAATGCTGAAATAGCAACTGAGGCACCGTTAAAAACCTTTTGTTATCTATAGTTTTTTAATATAAGTAAAAAAAGATATAATCTCTATATAACATATATAAAATAAATCTATATTGTTAATACAGATTTTATTATCTATGTTACTCCAAGTTTTTAAAATTAATTTACTGAAATGGATGCATGCTTCAGCCATTTGTGAACCTGTAGCAGGAGATGACGGTAAAGGACAAATGTGATTTTCTAGCTGTATCTGGCATTTGGTTGTCAATGGTTCTTCATTCATTCAGCATCTGGGTGTTATATGTATAAGAATTATGGATGTCGAAAGGAACTGAAAGAAAGAAGAAAAAATTGAAAGTGTCAATGCACACTGGCAGCCTTGTGGCCACCAGGTCTAAGCAGTAAGGCTGCCGGCAGGCATTTGAGGCCCATGAAAGACAAGACATTAAGATATAGCACTGATGAGATAGTCATGATGTAGCTGCTCTGAACACATGTATCCCCAGGCACTTAGATGACATCTGAGGGGCAGATCCGTTAATAAGGATGTCTGGATGGTTCATGAGGACATTTGTTGCACTATCTGGCAGAGCTGTATAAGCATCTGGGGAGCTCTAAATACCTTAAATGTTTGGTCCAGGATTTGAACTCTGTCATTTCCTACAAGTGAGCTGGAAAGTGCTGCTACTGGGTAGCACCTTTTCAAATAACTTTAAATTGGAGACAAGGAGGTAGTTAATCAAGTATGAAAGAGGAGACAGTGGAAATTTGCAGACTGTTGCGGGAAAGGGAGACTTTGACAAAACAGAAAGAAATTTGGAAAGTAAAAGTTCTTGGGAAAAGCCCTGAGAAGTCACTTGACAGGCCCTGTGGCTCTGTGGAGGAATCAATGACATGTATTTCAATCCTGAGAGAAGTTTCTCTAATCTAGTCTTAGAGGCATCCAGTGATGGAGCCTTCACAGACACCCACATAAACTATTCTGATGCTTCACAAATCCTTATGATAAAATCACAGTAATCTTCCTGACTGCAATTCATGTTCATTATCTCATGGAGAACAGATTATTACCTCTTTCTTTGTAACAACCTTTTATATTTTAGAATATCAGTACTGTGCCATATCTTCCCCTTAAAATTTTCTTCTTTAGGCTAAATGACCTAGGCTGATGCAAACTCTCCTCATGTGCACCCATTTTCCCATTACTTTCCTCTTTACTGTCTTAGTTGTGCTATATTTTTCTAAAGAATCCAGCAACTCAGCTGTGAAATTGCAGCTGAGACTTTCCAGTGCTGTGGAGTGGGAGAATTATTTCATTTATCTTGTGTGTAAAAGTCTCTCTACTTCCCGGTATGAGTTTTGCCTTTTTCGCAGTGGTATGACATTTTTCACTTCTATGCACTTTACAATTCACCTCAGTTATCAGATTTTGTTGGGGTTTTTTTGCTACTTAATTATTACTCTGCTTTATTTTCTCTTGTGGTTCATGTTTTAACTTTTCTGTCTGTACAATCTACTCATTTGTCCAAGTCTTTTATAATCTAACCTTATTTCCACTTTTGTAAGCTTCCCTTTCTGTCACTGAAGTCACGGTTCAGTCATGATCTCCATGCTTTTCTCTGCTCTGGGACAGCTTTTACCTGCTGTGTCATTTCCTGGTGGAAATGTTAGCTTTCTCTAAAGCTTTTTCCTCTTATACATTTGTTATGTAAGGTTTCCCAGGAGATCTTACATACCAAATTTCTGAATTCAGTCTTTACATTCTTCGGTCTTATTTTTCTATTTTCCTTCATTCCCTTTCTCTTAGCTGGGCACTTTTTCAGTGCACGGTCACTCCTGCTGAAGCTGCTCTCTGCCCTTTTTCCCCAGCCTGTAAGATTCAAATGGACAAGAAGAGCCCTCCTAGCTACTTTCATCATTTTTCTGTCAAATAACTGTTGTGAGTGCATCCCAACAGTTAGGCAGACATTCTGGATCTGCTATTTGCTTTTATTGTATGTTTTTTTAATGCCCAGTCCTGTGGTTTAGATAATTCCTTGGGGTATTCAGGAAAAAAAACACATCCAAATGATGCTTCTGGTCAAGTGGTCTGTCTATACAGCCATTTGAATGGTGTTCTTTCTCCATTTTTCACCATGCAGCACGTTTAGCTCCTACCTTTCACACCTAAAATCAAGTGTTTGCATCTTTGATATGGGAGAGAATGCTACCTCCCTTATTCATTCCCTAGCAAGCCCATCTTGGACAACCTATTAGTATTCAAAAAATTGCTACATATCCCATCAAGTCTGTGTTAATCCATTTATTTCCCATACTTCTTGCGAGGCTACACAGATGGCCAAGATGTTTGGCAAATAAATTAATGTTCTTGAGTGACATATTGTCCCAATCCAATCCACCAGATGCCATTATTACATAAGCTATAATTATACATTGCATGGGGGAATTGCAGCATTGCAGGCATGAAGATAACTTCATAAGGGAGGAAATGCTGCTGCTATATTCAGGCTTTACTATTGGTGATAGGCTTTTTATGTACAGCAGTTTCAACACAATGACTTCTCTTTGTTTTCTTGGAAAGGCAGTCCAAGGTGGTAAGTACATCTGCAGTGACATGGTGATTTGCTGAAATCAAGTCTTGGGTTTTTCTCCATCCCTTTCCCTTGATATCACTAAAGAGCCTTCAGCTTATCACTGAACTGCACACAGATGTCCCGTCTCTCTTCCAGAAGTATCCCATACTCAACTGTTTGTTCTGGTTCAGTTCAGCACTCGGTTCCTCTTCAGTAACATACTTGGGCTTGTGTTCATGTCCTCTTTACTTCAGTAGGAGTTGAGCATGTGCTTAAAGTTAATCAGGTAGCCAGGTATCTGCCTGAAGAAAGAGGCATCGCAGCCTTGTCTCAATAGTGTGCTATTCTGAGGCCTCTCTGGAAATATTTTAAATTATTCATTTTTTTCTCCGAAATTTCTCTGTCTGCTTTTTCTATGAGGGAAACAGCCTGCTTCATAGCCTGCACACAGTGGCCTGTATTCACTAAAATTGCATCAAGCTGCTCTCTAACTATTTCCTCACCAGGCCACAGTGTGTTCACTCACAGTGACCAGAAGCTTGTGATATGCAGGACATCCCTTGAGAAGCATGACAGTGTTTCACTCAATAGTATGTACTCATTGTCCCATACCTTTCTTTCTCTCTGGTAATACCCAGCTGAATGGTTACTATTTACTATAATCATAGTGCCAAATGACCAGAATGATCAACTGCATATGTACCTTACAATTTTGTGATTTTTATTTTTGTTTTGGTGCTACTGCTTGGTGTACAGATAACTGAAGCTGATCTGGTTAGATGGTGGCTAAGCCACTAAAAAATCGGTGTCTATTTGGGAGCAAGAGTGAAAACAAAAGAGTGTACTTGTTTTGAGATTACTCCAATAAAAATCAATTTCTGTAACAACATGCGGGCAATGTGGATTAAGGGCATATTTTTATTTAACCTCCAAATTCATCAAATCCCCTAAGTCAAGAATTTTAACTAGAGCTGTAAATCAACATAGGTGATTTCGCAAACTTTTATATCCATGGGATGGCAGTTACACAAAAAGAAACAACTTTTTTCAAACTTTCCGCCTTAGTCCAGCCAGGCTGTGTATTGTACAGCTTGGGGAACAGTTAGGAGCTCAGCATTGATTCAGTGGATGTAAAGAAACCAAAGAATATGATCCCCAAAACACAAAGTTATCTTTCTTTTTGTTGCTGTTGTTGCTATGAGACTGACATACTATACTATACAGAATTGAAATTCAGTAGTACCCATGCATCTGGAGGCTTTCTAACTGTAACAAGATTTATTTTGGGATAATTATATACCTGAAAAATGCAAAGCATTTGTGGCTGGTTTTGAATGAGCTTATATTAAGAATTCTCAGTGCTGTCCTTTCAGATAGCCACAGTATGTCCCCAAAGCCGAACCTGTATTGCAAATGTGTTATGGCATATGTTGTTTCTCACTTTGTCCTCAGTGACATGTTACTTAGTCAACATGAACAGAGTGATAAGGACTTGGTGCTTATCCAAGACATGAAGACTTCTTCAGGACGGCTGCACAAAATGACAGGAGGCAACAAAGAGCTGGTCTGTATTTGGAAGCACATTGGAGAATGCTGTCTTTCCATACATGACGGGAAAATTCTAGTGTCATCGACTAAATTTTATTGCACTGAAAGTATTACACGTTGAAGAAACTCAAAGATTATGATGAACAATTTTTGCAAATAAATAATTCTGTACATCAGTTGTTTACTTACATTTTTTTCCTCCTATTATAGAGCATATTTGTATGGCTGAAAAACAATTTGAGCAGAAAGATTTGTTCATAATTAAATGCTCACTTTTTTTTTTTTTTTTTTTGCCTTTTTTTGGTTTTCATTGTGTTTCCAAAACC
>NW_015090922.1:37989832-38034758 GCF_001431845.1 Calidris pugnax | reverse complement strand
AAAAATTTGTTCATAATTAAATGCTCCTTTTTTTTTTTTTTTTTTGTATGCCATTTTATGGTTTTCAGTGTGATTCCAGAACTGCTGCTTGAGGTAAAATTTGAAGGCAGTGAAGTGAAAGAGAAATAACTGAAGATATGACACTCCTGGGACAACACTGAATCGTAAGAACCAATATGAAAAAAGAAAAATGTCTAAGTTGAATTTGAATCCTTGAAATAGGATTAAATATTTTTATTTATAAACATGAAGATCGTCTATATATGAATTCGTCAGTTTTATAGACTATAATGTTATCATCCTTGGAACATGATGGCTGAGAAACTAAGGTATGGTACCAATTTATTGATTTCACTGCAGCAACCTTCATATCATTTCCTTGAGAAGGTCTGGGCCATTATTTGATGTATCACATCAAATGGCTAAATACACAATGCATTGCCTTTGTTTTTTAATGGAACTTCCAACATCAAAAAAAGATAATGACCAGTGTAAGACTGGTAAATTGGTACTATGTGTGCTGGACAAAAGTACCACTGTTGTTAAGTCTGTCCTCCACACTCTTTGTGGCATGCGTGTAATTGCTATTCAGACTAACAACAATGACGTCCAAACACTTCCGATTACACTGTAGGAGATACTTGGCAGCCAGGTTTTTATGTCTACTCACTTCCATGAGACTCAGTGGAAGTCTATATCTTCAGCAGTGGTGTCATAAACAGCAGACTTTGGGTTATATGCCTTTCTGTATTTAAAAACCTTTAAAATTGAATGTACATTCTCAAAACAAACAACCAAAAATATAATCTGCTAGCATATGTTGAGAAATTTTCAGTGAATGGTCACACGAAGTTTCCCAGCTTATGCTCTGCCAGAAAGAGTATAAACTGCAAGCAGTATTTCCTCTCCCACACAGTATGTAATATTTAGGGTTAGCAGCTACAGATATGCATTCACGTACACAGCACATTTTGTGTATTGCAGAAGAGTTCAGTATTTCTATGAAGAGTTTCAACTTTTTCCTCGGTTGATGTTAAATTTGTGAAATATAGGGAAAAAAACTACTTCTAAAGTCTATTATTTTCATTACAGAATGTTTTCGGTGCTTTTATGTGTAATGCACTGAACAAAGATGACACAATAACAAACATTTGATTGAAAGCTTCTTGGTGCACACAACCTTGACCTGTTTCTCTGGGAGCTCAGCAAGTGTGTGTTAGTTATTTATGTCTGTACAAACAACTCTTAGCATTGCTTTTACAGCCTCATTAAAAATTCCACTCACTTCTCTTAGATCTTTTTATCATCTTGTGGTGCAATGGACACTGCAAGTCCATTTTTCATCAGTAACTTAGCTCAGGTATCGAAATGTTCCACTTAATCACAGTGATAGTTTGTCATTGCTGAGTAATGTTACTGCCACATCCTCAGTTTACTTCAATTGATGAGACATGGTCTGAATCTTACATGTTTGGGTGAGCACAGAAAGAAGTGTACAGCCATGCATGTGATATATTGGACCACAAGAAAGGGAAATGTTGTTTGGCTGGGAGGTTAAATGCACACATTTAAGACTGACACATATTTGTTAGGGGTCACGTTATGTTTCACTTGATAGCAAAAAGAAAAAATACAAGCCCTTACTTTTCATTGTAAACTCACAGCTTTTTGATATATTAGATAGATAAACAGAAGCAAGAAATGGTTAACAAAAAATCATTTCAACATCTGAAATGACTAATGTCATACAAACCAATATGAAAGAGATGATCTTCCTCTTTGTATCTTAAGCTCTCCATATTATATGTATTCATGAAATCATAGAATATTTGTTAGAAGAGAAACTTTGGCATTTCAACTACTCCTTTTCTGCAGTCTCAAGGCAGCATTAACTTTACCTTAGGTTGCTGAAATCTGCTTATTTGCCTAAGCTGCTTTTAACAATCTGCAGTGCTTATGACTCCACATCACCCATAGATTATTTAGTCAAATGCTCTATCACTGACACTATTAGAAAGGTTTCTCTTATGTTTCTTTCTGCCACTTCAGGCAACTTTTTTTTTTTTTTTCTGCAATCACACTGAACAGTGAAAACAGATCATTTTCTTCCTATTTGCAGCAGCTTTTTGCCTTTACTGGTATTTTTGATTCAATCAGGGAGTCTTCTTCTTTTTTAGATTTACTTACTCTTTGGTTCAGTCAGTCTTTCCCCATAGGTGATGTTTTTTAAGCTTCTGATCATTCTTCTTGTTCTCTTCTGGAAAGTCTCCAAGTGGCGAATGCTCTTAAAGTTCTCAAGCTGAGACCTTATTGACACTGAGCCAAGTGAAGGGGTATTGCTTCATGTAAGTGTAAATTACACTTCCGTTTGCACTCTGAAATGGTATTTGCCTTTCTTGCTATGTCATTATTGACGTGTTTAACTTGTGGTCAGAAATTACCAATATCCTTTGCCTTAGAAATGCTTGCTGCCTTATTTATATTCCAACTTTTATTTGTGTTGCGACTATACATGCAAAGATACTTTACTATCAAATTGCATAGTATTTATGTTATTTTTTTCCCTTTCTCATGAGCATATTATCCTCTAATATACCTCTCTGTTTTCAAGGATCACGTAATCTGCTAAATCAATGAGCATACTATTTATTCTATTCTTTAGGATGTTCATGGAAATATGGAAAATACTGGAGATCCCTTGTACACAGCCACTTGATCTGTCCTTCCATTTTACTAATGAATTATGTATGACACTTTTTTCAACATAATACTCTGTTTTGCGTCCTTCCTGTAGTTATGGGAGCTAGTGCATGGTATGCTAATAAAGATTGTCTCAAAGGTATTAAAGACAAAATATACCTAGTACTCTTTCCATAAAGGCAGTTCTCCTGTTGATGAAAAAAATCAGGTTTGTCTGAAGTTTTTTGACATCTGTCTTGGTTTTTAGTCCTCCATTTTATTCTACTTAGTGACAGTTATTCTGTTCATTTGTATCTTTCTATGAGTTGAAGTAAATTGACTGATCTGTAATTCTTCAGCTCCTCTTTCCCTGTCCTTTGAAAGAGGGTCATTGCAAATCCACCGTTGTTAGCCGCTTGCTACCTTACCTTTCTTCCATTATTTCTTGATGGTAACTTTAAATAGGCTTGGCATTTAGTCACTCCTCCTTCAATTTTCCAAATATTGCACCCAGCTAGTCTGAAATATTTTGCTTCCATCTGAACCCTCCAACCTAAGTTCATTTACTCTAAGCCAAGAATTCTTTTCAAGGAAGTGTCTAAAAATGATTTTAAAGAATCCAGTTTGCGTGGCACTGTTTTTTGATAGATTTTCTTGCGTGTTGGGTAACCTTTTCCTTAGTTCATGTAACTGTTTCTGGTATCCTAGATATCACCTGTGAGATATGCTTCAGTTTGTACCTTGGCCTATTTGATTTGTCTCTGCATGCCTACAGTATTTATCTATATGCTTCATGTAATCTACTTGCCACTTTCTGTATGCTTCCTTGAGGCTGACATCATGGAAGAAGACATCCAGATCTGATTCTGACTACACATCCCAATTCTTCCCTGCAGTAGATTAGGTTATCTTTCATCCTTCTTTTTTTCCTTGGAGGAACTGCCAGCTTTCCTTAATCCCTTTTGTCATTAGACTTGACTAACAACTCCCTGAGTTTATTGACATTTATTTTGCAATAAATGTTCTTTTTCCTTTGTTTGTAAGGACTAGGAGATCTGCCATTTTTGGGTCACTCCTCCTAAAATTGCTTTAGTTTTAATACTGTAATTTGTGGAGAGCCTTCAGTCTGGAACAGTCTTCCATCTACTCGCTTTCTTCGTTTTTCTAGAAAAGGGCATCCAAGGACCTTGAGGGACATGCTGTGTCTGGCTCTGCCTACTCCACAAGTAAAGCTAAAAATTCTCTCTCACTGGGATGGCCTCTTTGTAGGGTGATTCTTTTGGTTATTCATAAAAATCCCTATTTATATTATCTTGTAGCCACGGCAACACTTATGCCTTTCTCAAGCTTTCTCATTACTCTTATAATTCCTGCACTCTGTAATTGACTAGAGACCTTTTCTTGTTATGTATTTCCTCCCTTAATGACCTCTGTGGAGATTTCATGACCTTTTGTGTTACAGCATGTAAATAATCTCATGAAGTTGCTGTTATGCCAATTAGACATAAATTTCAGAATCTGATACTCTTTCTAGTCCCTCTCATTCGCCTTCTATTTATTTTTAAATGTCTACAAATTTATAAGATCTTTGGCGGATTGACACACTATCCTATTGATTCTCCTATGAAACTTGCACAAATAATCTAAAATTTCACCCCTACTTTCAATAATCTGTGCTAGGTCAATATCAACAGTGACAATATCTCAGTGAAATATGACATACTGGAAATGAATTCAGGCTTGTTATCCTGGTCAATAATGAAATCGCCGTGATCCTCTGATATGCAGTTCACGGCACAACTTTATGTGATACACCTTTCTGAGAGTGGACTTGACCTAGGGTGACATCTCCAAACTTAGTTTACTATCTTCTTGTGGGTCAGGCATGAACTTGAGCCGTTCTCAATGTAGAATCAGCCTAGAGTTTCAGTAAGTCTTTGGGCAGGATAAGCACCAGAAAACTTCTTAGCACTTTTAAGTGAAACAAAAGCCAGAATGTATTGCCTGGGAAGTAAACACAGAAGAAGCATCTTTTTAAAAGTCCTTGAACACAAAATACCTTTAGTTCTCTGTGAATCAAAACTAATTAGCTTTGTAACTGTCAGTTTGATTAGGAACAATGTCATTTGTTTCCAGGAGCTTCTGTAGGTTTTTTTCTTTCTATCTAAGCCTAACGGTGTTAATGTTGTACTTATTGTTTCTTAATTTTACTCTCATCTTCATGACACTGACTAATCATCCAAACACTATCTGCTACTGTGCCAGAGCCTCCTGGGTAATAACAGTGCCAATGCTTGATAAGTGGCTGCCAGATGAAGTGTACATTGGTTCAAGAGAAGCTGTGCCAACTGTAATGCAAAAAGCAATGCATAAAGACAGATAAAGACTATAAAAATTACTTTAACTTTTGTTTATTGAAACTGCACATATTCAAGTAAATAAAATGTTTCAAGAAGCAGTGCAGCCTAATTTTAATTCCCATCAAATGAGACAGCAACTGAAAGAATGCTGTTTTTCTATATATCAAGCACACTATTGGGACCTGTAGCAATTAAGTCTTTGCTATATATGGCTATTTTATTATTTATAAAAGATGAGTTGGTAATAGAAGCCCATTTCTGAGTGAAATAATGCACACATAATTTAAAAAACTTAAAGCAAAACCTATAAAGAAAGAAAGATCTAGAGACGGAATTGCAATGTCTCCACGTTCTTGATCAGTGTAGTGGTTAATCAGACAGAACTGAGCTGCAGTTAGAAGACTAGGGTACTTTATTTTAAAAAATGTGCTTTGGAGGGAGGAGGGATATGAAGGGGGCCAGTGAATTGGATTCTGTACATGAGCAGAAGATGGCCAGTGAATTGGATTCTGTACATGAGCAGGAGATAACATCATCCACAGGAGCTTATGAATCCTTTTCTTAACAGCTTTGCATAGAATTACTGAGGAATAAGAAGCCTAGGAATGCTTCCTAATTGAATGTATTTGCCTTTGTTAGAGAAAATCCATGAACTCAAAGGACATTGATCATTCTGTACATGAAAGTTGCTTAGTCCAGGACATTTGTACAGGGCATGTACAAAAGGTCTCCTGTTTTGACAGACTTGTTCAAGCCAGGAAGACAGTCATCCTAGATTCCTTGAATATTTAAATTACTGGGTTCTTCAGTAAAAGAAGTAGTGGCATGTACTCCAGGTTGTTCTGGCCCTTCAAAAGTTACTTTTGAAAGATTTACACTAGACTTTTACATTACTCTTCAACATACCAGGGCATTCTGGTCAGAGCTAATCAGTATCCTTTTAATAACTGCTCTGCATTCCTATCACTAAAGAAGAGGAACAGAAAGAGAAGTTTCTGCTATAAGCACAGAAAGTCAAAACTAATTCAACAACATCACAGTTTGCTATGGGAAGGCTGCGTGGCCTTTGAGTGAGGCCCTCTGTGGAGTTCATCTCTGTTCTTAGCTAGAGAAAACTAGCTATATTTGTTCTTAAAATGTGTACTAATATTTTCTTATTTGAGTTTTTAAATCAGCAGATGACGAACCTGAAGCACTGGAGTAGACCAGACTCATTTCTATCTTTTTAAGAGCATGGAAAAGTTCCAGAAGCAGCATCTGCTTAACTTTTCCCATTGCTTTTGTGGAAAAGGATGTTTTTTGCGTCACCCGGTGTGCTGGGTATAACTTGTGTTATAAATTCACGTCTCCTAATCCTACTTTTCTCCAAAGCAGCCACTCTGATATGAATATTGTCAGGTACCTGGGGTAATTGTTATGTTGGACAGCTCAATAAAATGCAGTGAAGCATGTGACAATAGCCACAGATGTCCATCATTAGATGTTTTATTACTGTATTGAAGCATTTAATTTGTTTGCCTGCAAGGATAGAATCTCCTCTGAGCTTAGCAGAGTCTTGATTTAAATGCCTCTGGGGTCAAGTGTATGTCATGATAAAGTTCAGCAGCTCTATGAAGTCATCTAGTTTCCATCAATCAGTTTGACAGTATGCAGCTCCCTCCTCCACCACTTTTCCATTATAGTCTCTGCACATATATTATTAAATGTTCTCTTTCCTTTTCTCTCCTCCGTTAATGACTTTTCTTATCTCATCAAAAATGTAGTGTGTTGAACTTTGTATCTGCCTTCCCTTGCACTGAATTCTCTAGGAACAAATCCTGTCAGAAGTGCAGGAGGAAGGGGGTTATCACATCTGCCTGTAACCTGTCTTTTTCCCTTGTAGATTTTATTATTGCATTTATGGAAACTTTCATTAGTCACATACCTGTAATATCACTGAACCCTACTGTCCTCATGCTGCATATTCTTCGTACCTTAGCTTTGTATCCTTAGCTAGGCTAATTTCAGGATGGCAAAAGGGCCCCTAAGGGAACATCTTCGCTTGGTGCAGCCCCTTTGTCTGCATGTTCATGCTCATGATGTACCCTGGTTCTTTTATGGTTGTGCAAAAATATCTTTAAAGCCTTTGCAACTGAGGTACAAATTGAAGTCAACACCAGGCTATCTTGTATTCTATCTCATTATAGACAATTTTCACAGTGGTGGAAGGTTACCAGCAGGAGCCCCTAAAGTCAATATTAAATCTAATTATAAATACGTATTTAAATTGTCTTGAAAAGCAAAAGAAGGGTGGAATGACCTCATTTGTAGGTAATATAACATTTTTCAGATAGTCTATCTAAAGCAGATAATGAAGAGAGGCAAAAGCTTCTTAGAACACTGTCTGATAAAATGGCAGGTGAAGTGCAACGATGAAAAATGCAAAGCTTTGGAACACATGCTGTACTGGCCTATCCATCTATTTATGAATACAGACACACGTTACATTCACAGCATGGGATCGCAATTTCGCTTTCACTGTAATCACTATTCTGTGCTGGTATTGTGGCTATTAGGAACAATATCAAATTGTTCTGATTTTTTAAATCAATAATAGCTTTCCAAGTAACACTCAACCCAATCCTTTCAGAAACTATTTAACTATTAAAAGCAGAAAATAAAAATTAATTTATTTTGCTTGTGTGGGAAGACCAGTATTATTTACTTCAACAGATAAGGATTGGTTTTTTTGTTGGCCTTACAAACAAAATAAAAGTGACGCTATTTAATTTACTGCTAACCAGTACTGATGTAATGTTATACATCTCTTTATATCGATTCTTTCTGTGAAGCTTTCAGGACTCTGAATGTTACATTCCTTCCCTTGTTCTAGACTATTAGAACAGACAAATATTTTATTTAGATGAAAATTAACAAAGAATAGTTGGTTTTCTCCTCTCTGCTGCATTGTTTTGAATGCAAAGCTACTCTTGTCACTGAGTTTGAATACTCTCTCAGCTAAGGCCAACTGAAATAAAGTTGCTTATTAGCATTTTGTAGAACCTGCATAAAATGGAACTGAAGTTCAGTTTCAATTGATTCGCTACTATGCTGCTGTCTAGTTTGGGCCACATTTTTTGAAGGAAACTACTGAATATGCTTCTCAAATTAGAGGTCTATGTTACATTGCACATTATGCCTTGATGTGTCTTTAAAA
This sequence comes from Calidris pugnax, assembly GCF_001431845.1. NCBI lineage: Eukaryota > Metazoa > Chordata > Aves > Charadriiformes > Scolopacidae > Calidris > Calidris pugnax. The sequence goes on along the minus strand of NW_015090922.1, from coordinate 38,026,523 downwards.
TAATTTCAATGGTTACATCCTTTGCTCTGAACAAGATCTAGCTGCTGTTGCCACACAGGTGCAATTCAGTCTCCCCAATATTCAGAGGCACCAGACGGAAGGCTGAGTATCAGGATTTGGTATTAGAATTGACATTTTCCCAGTGGCAACTATCCCTGCTGCTCTTAACATGCAATTTTTTACTACATTTGTTTTATAATACATGATAAAGTTTACTCTGCTGACAAGTAAATGTATTTTAATGATATGCACTTTGGATGAAGTCTCTCCCTGTGTTTGTGTCAGAACACATAAACCAGGATCCTCAGAGTTCAATAAACTGGCATTTGACAATATGCTACTGGATGTTATAAAGTTACATTTTGCTGATTAATCCTTCTACCAGTCAGCATAGAATCATTCCTTGTTTTCTATCCGATTGTGTGTTAATAATCCAAGAAGACTTTTATGATTTCTTTTAGGTCACTTCAATAATTTTTATCTAATGGTACCATTTTTCCCTAATATTCTACCAAAGTTTGGCATTGGTCTTTCCCAGTCTCTCATATTTTCCTCAGTCAGTTGCACTTTCTTTATACTATGGGAACCTTCTTGCTAAATCTTCTAAATGTACCACATGCTGTCCTGTTTCTTTAAAACTACAGGAGCACTCAGAGAAGAAACATGAGAGGAAAAGAAAAAAAACATCTAGAAATAAGGAGAGGAGAGGTAAGTAGGCAGTGGCTTTGCAAAATATTTCCGTTATTCAAGAAAGTATCTTGTTTGTGAGAGAAAAATAGTATCTTTCTGCTCTTCTGTATTTTAATTTTTACTAGTATCTGTTGAAAAGAGTGGTTAAGCACCTCTTTAAAAGTAAGAAATAGGCATTGGAAAATGAGCTGGGTACACTGGTGCGTAGCTTTGTGGTGCAGAGCACCAGTGTTATAGATTTGCGGTACCTACGATGCCTTGTCAGAGGGGATGAAACATTGTAAGCTCAGTTTTACCTCAGGAATCCCAGGAATTCAGAAAATTATCAATATTTTTAAAATGTCTGATACAGGACTGAATGGAATTTTAATTGAAGACGAACACAGATATCAAAGGGATGATTCCCATCTAATTAGTTGCTAGGAAGCAAAAAACCTCAGTGCAAATCTCTGTGGCAAATCAGTGTCAGATCATGGTCAGCAATACCTCTGACAATCTTGAATGCAATGATTAATTTACAACTGAGGAGGTGACATTTTATGTCAAAAGATAAAAGCGATTTTAGTATATCAGTGCCTTTTTGGCTCAAATGATAGTAATGGATTCCATTCTCCAGGAATACTTCCAGCTATCACAAGTGAATGCTTGGCTCTTTCAGGAGAAATGCTGGAATAAATCTAAATAAAATATCTAGTTGAAAAGAAGGAAAATGGGTTAGCTCTATTTCAGGTGGGACAATCATAGGGGCTTTAAAGAGATGATCTTGCCCACTGATTACATGGGTCATGAGCTACATAACCAGAAATTATAATGGGCTTCATTGACATTTACAATATGCTGTTTAACAAATCTAATGTTCTGAGAGCGCAGCAGTGTTCAAAAAACCATGGTGGTGTATATGCAATATAAAATGTAGAAAAGTAGAAATCAGAGAGTAAAGAAAGGTGGCCATAAAGTAAGTGCATAGAAAGTAAGTTGGTTGTGGTTGTGTCCATGCTAGGCTCCCATGAGAAAGTGACCTTTGTAAGAAAATGACCTGCCCACAGCAAATTTAAAGAAACATGCAAAAAAGCGCACAACACTATTTCATGATCATGCTAATCAGTATACTATTATTGCTACTGCCGTAGGAGCTGCAGCATAACATTGAAGAGATAGAATGATAGATGTTGGAGAGATCCACAAGGAACATTGCATAAGATTGGCCATGAAAATTAATTTTCAGATATTTTAAGCAGATTGTGTATTTGTCCTAAAGGTGGTTTATGTACGGAAGTGTGCTGTTCTATTACCAGAACCCTCAGCCAGCAGCCATTTCTGTGGCATTAGTCAGAGACTGTGCTGTAATAAGATCTGCACTAAGGGAGACGAGAAAGAGGTCTTTGTGATATGATCTAAAACTGATGATAAAATATAATCATCCCTTGGATTTGACCAGAGGCACCACATAGCTAAACTAGGCAGAGTTCAAGTTTTCAGATAGAAAAGATTATGCATTTGCTGGAGAAAGGAGATGAGTTTGGTGATGAGATGAGCTTCCTGTATACATTTCCATCACTTAGCAGTCTTATTTGTACCTTGTATAAACCCGTGTCTGCTACCAAATGCCTTTCAGTATCTGTTAGGAGGCTCCACTGCATATTTTGTACAGACTGGAGGATGTAGGAAGAATGATTTGCTTAAATGTGCTGCAACATGTTGCAATGTTCATGGATAGCTTTCAGGCAGGCTTGTAGGTCTAGTCAGATGGTCACCACCACCATAGTTGAATGACATCTACGGTTTACAAATGCCAGTTTCAAGATGGTTATTGACATCCTTTCTCAGACGAACTGATACAAATTTCAATTTCACTTTGATGTGAGTCAGATGTGGGTCCTGGGTAACCAAGATGATGTGTGCCTTTTGGCAGGGAGGTGTCAGTGGGGCACGGTCAGTTCAGCAGAAGACAACACGCCTGACCACTGGCGGCCTTCAGCTGCTTCTGCAGAAAGGCATCCTGACTTGCCACTTACCCTTCCAGGCATTGATTCTTCATACAGTATTTTGGTGGCACTTAATGAGAGGTCAGTGGTACAGAACTCTTAGCATAAACCTCCTAAAACTAAAGAAATATGTAAGCTAACATATATTATAGGAAAAAATTTACAGTAGGAAGGGCTTTTACTTCCTCTCTGGTTGCTGCCTCAAACCAGGACAGTTGCTAATCACAGATATGATTAGTTCTCTAAAATATTTCACCAAGAATACTTCAAAATGTCTACTTGCAGCATTACACGTCTGGGTGTATTTTTCTTCAGCGCATGAATGATCAGCAATGCTCAGAATATGGAAACATCCAATTTCTCATCACTCTTGTCTTTTCTATCTTCCTGTCTGCTTTCGTGTGATGCTTGGTTCATCCTGCATCCAAATTAAGTTGAAGCTTAGCCTCATTCTTCCTACGAGACTAATGCTTTTCCAGTAACTACCTCAGGGTTGAGTGGCAGGGTCACTGGAGAGAGATAGCTGCCTTTAGCATCCAGGGTCTCCCATTCTTCTCAGAAACACTATTATGGCGAAAGGTTTTACCTTGTGTCATACTTCATCATTTTTCTGATTTTTTTTTTTTCCCCACAGCATTTTAACCTATACACACTGCAACAGTTTTTGACTTAGTGACTATATACTCAGAAGTTATAATCTCAATTTTTTGTTGAATAACATTTAAGTTGCAGAGTTTCACTTTATGGGTGGAAATAAGTTATTTCAGGTAGTGTGAAACAAGGGTATGATTGAAACACCTCCTAAAATCACTCTTTAATGTAGCCTCTAATGAGATGGGCATTTTCTAGAAGGCTGTGGATATCCTGAACTCCAAATAATTATGGTCTATGAAATCCTAACAGTATACTTCCAGCTGAATTCTGTCCACCACGACACTCATATGGGAAAATGTTTCAGGCACTTAATAAGCAGAATACATCTGCCTGCAAAAACAGAGCTTCTTCAACCCCATGTGTAGCTTTGTGCCCTCTGGTGCCCATGTTACAGTTCAAGGTGTATTTTTTCAGGTAGGAAATGTAGGTTATCAGTGTATATGATCTAAACTTCAGAAAATGCCCCCCCAATGTTTTACTGTGATTATTTCCCCTTGTTCTCCAGATAACATTTTGTCAATACACAAGGTGGCTTGCAACCGTAATTTTCACCTCCACAGTAAAAAAATATTTCATTTCTTCATTCCTGCTATATTTTTGTTGACTTATTATACAGAATTGAAAATATTGCTTGAGTAACTGCAGCAGGTAGCGCAAAGCAGTAATTAATTTGTCAGTCAGGTCCACAAACCTGACCAAAATCCACCTGTCAATTAGATATGTGCATTAAGTGCGTTAGGTTTTAGAAGTGCTCAGCCACCACATCTAAATGAGGGAATACTTGGTTTTACTAGGAGAAATACTTGGCAAAGATATAGTTTTATTAAAAGTTCGTGAAGGTGAACCTGTTTCACATTCCAGCAGAAGAGAGACTTCTGAGCGTTTCATTTCTCGGCTGCTGATGCTGAAAGTGCAAGGGAAGATAAACGTTGCAGTGGAAAATCTCCTTCCAATTAGAGCATATTTTGTGGCTTGAAACATCATGATGCTTGGGATGTTTTCCTAAGCTGTTCTTATTTAGCCAGGATCCAGCCCAAAATGCCAGCTGTGCAAACTTATTAACACATCCTTTTGTTTATGATGACTCATTACACAGGGGCAACGTATGAACAATTACCCTTGTTAAAGAAAGTGCTATTCTGTTCAGTTTAATTATGTGAAATTTGATGTAGACTGATTATTGTTGCAAATGAGGACAGAGGGACAGCAAGAATCTAAAAACAAGAAAGAAATGTATGCATATCCATAGAAATTCTAGAAATCATTTTGCTGAATGGTAAGAACATTTCCATATTGTTTTGCATATGTATTGCCTACTCTACCTAAATGACAACGTAATTTCTGCTAGCAGTCTATTGGAGCTGTTTGATTGTAATGTACAGCATACACTTTTGTGGTAAAGTTACATTAAAAAATAGTTTAAATTGTGGATTGTCAAGGTAACCATGAGAGACCCAGCAATTTCTTTTTAAGAGATGACTAACAGAGTAGGGAAGCTATGCTTACGGTGTCAGTCAGCCTAATTACAAGAATTCACTGCAGGTTTTGCCATGCCAGAGTAGAACAATTAAGTCTCCTATCATGCTTTTGGCAGTGGATAATGCCTGATACTTTGGCTGGTGAAAAAATTCCTGTTCTACCTAATCGGTTCAGCGATGGTACACAAACAACCTCAAAGAAATTTCAGGAAGGTTTATCCCTTCCTGAACAAAATTCAGCACGAATGTCTACTTCTGAATCTTTTTCAGCTGAGATTTTCACCAGCTCACCCAAGGTTCCTTGTTGACTGGGTTACCTTCGGCTCCTGGCTAGCTAAGTGAGAATTCAATAGATCCTTCTAATGGCATGCTGCTAAGGGCTAGAAGGGATCAGCCTTCATTCTTTACTACCTAGCACTCTTTATAATCATTCCCATCTGCAAAAAACCTTTGATGAGCACTCTCCTCAAGATATCTGTGATTTATCAGCGGTTTATCCCCTATTTTTACATGCACTATGCTGTATTAAGTGACAGTAAGATGATGAAGAATGATGACCTTTGGTTCCAATGTTCAGGAAGTTTAATGGTAAGGAATAGGTAATTTTCACTGCAGAAAATTTCTTTATACGTGAGTAAGCATTCAGATGAAATCTCTATCAGCTTGAAATAATAAATTAAGTGAAATGGAGTTGTATTTTTATGGGTTTTTTCCTACTTTTTTTAAGAGCTGGGCATCAGGAGTTTAAAGTTCATTCATCCCAAGAATGAATAAAGCTATATGGTAATCTTTGGGTTTCCAACCATCCAAAGTTTCTTTTGAATTATTTTGAGGAGTCTCTATTAGTAAGAGATCAGTATGTGGATGACTAATCAGACAGCATATCAGAGAGAACTGAGCTCTTCAGAACATCTTTTCCTCTATACCTCATATTGAATAGCAAAATGGAGAAAAGATCAAATATAATATTCCAGAATACAGAGATAAAACAAAAAATCTGAGCAATGGTTTGTAATGAAAATCTTTATACGTGCTTTAGACCATAAATTCTGCTCACTGCATTCCTTTTCCTCTATGCGTCATCCTATTGTTACACTTTGTAAAAGCTTGTTCTCAATTAGGGTATATAAGAATATAAGCCCTCTACCCATACTAAGTCCATGGTTTCTCTTAATTATATCTGATCCTACGCAACTATATTTAAAGCAGAACTGTTGCATGTAGGACAATTCTAAGTCTTTGAGCCTAAGGAGATTGTTATATTAGATACTGTTACTTACTACTATACAAACTTTACATCATTTTTGTGGGATAATCCAATTAAAACCTTCTGACACTTCCTTCAAATCCACTATAAGAAGAAGTATGTATCCATTTTGGCTCAAAATTCAGGAAATGGTTGCTGTGATACTTGAGGCAACCCATTTAGTAAGAAGGTTTACATAAATCTAACAGCCTTTTAGGCATTAGGGCTGTCTGTCCTTTCATTTAGGGTCAACTAAATCCCATTAAATTGCTAATCAGGCAGACTAAACAGCTGTGATAAAGTCCCTGTGCTTCTGCAAAAGAAACTATAGTCACAGAGCTATCTGAAACTATGTCAGTGCTAGTCAGTGGGCGAGATTTTTTCCACTGGAATAAAATGATGCATCAAATCATGCCATTAAACACATTATCATAATACGTAGACAAAAAGAGAAAATTTCACAGACAGTATAATTCTGGCATTTTCTAACTTCTGCGATTCTTAGAAATTAATCTCTAAACAGTGTTTGGTATTGTTTGTTTATTCCCCTGGACTTGCAAGTGGTGGTCTCATTGGAACATCCTTTTCATATGCAAAGACAACATGCAGGTACTTCATGAAGTATACAAGGACTTGGCTGCGTTATACAGGAATAAAACAAACAAACAAACAAAAATAAAAAAGTGAGTGGAAACGTTAAGGGATCAATTAATTTTAATTTGCATGGAATTTACTTGTAAAAATAAGTAAAGTGTCAAGTGCTTCTTCTGTCAAGCAAGGAAATGATTTGCAGTAGCCACAAAAAAAAAAGTGTGGGAGAATCCGTTAGACATGGTAGAATTGTTTCCACAAGATTTTGGAAGTGCCAACTGCTAACATACATACTACTATTTTTATAGGATATCTATGGGTACTTGTGAACCTTTCAGTTCAGGCACAAATGTGTTACTGAACATTTCTCACATTATTTTTCATTATTGTTATTTCAGATTTCTGCCTTGAATATATAAGAATAAAAATATGAGTCTTTCTCTGCCCCTACAGACCTTTGTTTCTGCATTTAGTTTAGAGCCTTTGACTTTTTCTAAATTGTCTCATTCTTGTTTCTTATGCCATGTCAAACGTCCGTGCCAGTTGGGTCACACATGCTAACGGAGATGGCTGTGGAAGTGTGATAACAAGTGTGATAACTCTGTAAGCAGTGTAACTGATGAAGCCTGGCTTCCTGTGGATGGAATTTTTGCTGTTTATGGAGCTCCTAACTCCACATGAAGTTATTCATGCTGCTGGAGTGCTCATACTCGTTCACTCTTATATGGCTCTTCAATGTCTATAATAAAATTCATACTACGTGCTTTTTCTTGTCAGGGCACTAATAGGGTCATTCATCCAGCTTATTTTCATGACACTTGTAGGTTGTTAATGTGTCTGAAGCCACTGTCCATCTGTCAAATTGGCTGAAATTGTTCAAAAGGTGTTAAATGAAAAATATGGATAGACAGAGATGTATGTTTGCGTATAAAATCCCATGAAAAGTATGACTTCATGAGCCTCATTCCTTTTGATAACTGGACTAAAAATGTAATCTAAGGTAAAATACAGAGTATATTTTCCAGAGGAACCAGCTTTAAGGAAACATTGAAAAATGGGTGAGGGGGGCCAGGGTGCCTCAGCAGCCTAAACATAAGAATCAGATGCTGTTTTAGAAACCCAAGCGGATTGTACCTGGCCTCCAGCAGCCTTTCCCTAAGTGTGTTATGTACCTTCTGTTTATAACTTCCTCTGCAGCAATCTTTGATAGCTAGGTCATCTGAAAGAACAACTCATGCTTAAGCTTAAGCAATTGAATCACTCCCTTAGAATTCTGGTTCTTTAGAACAGTGAGTATCTTCATAGAGATAACTGCAAAGTGCATTATGGAAACGATAGCAGTAGTAGTCAACATAACTTCCCTCTATCATCCCAATAGGGACATTGCAATTGAGGCTTCTGAAAACAAGGATTTGCAGATTTTATAGAGCCGAGTAGAATAATTTTTTTATTCTCTTAATTGCAATTTTCTGCCCCCTTGTACGGCTCTTAATTTATTCCCTACCTGTGAAGGCTGGAGTCACTGTGAGGCTACTCTCAATTATCTTTGACAGATTGTGGTGACTTAGGGGAGATTCCCGAGTTCTGGAAGAGAGCAAACATTGCACCGGTCTTCTGAAAGGGCAAGAAGGAGGATCTAAGAAACTACAAGGCAGTCAGTTTCTCTTTGATCTCCGGGAAGGTGCTGAAGCAACTAATCATGGAAACCACTTGCAAATACATGAAAATCAGGAAGGTAAATGGAAGCAGTCAGCATGGAGTAATGAAGAGGAAAGTGTGCTTAACCAATCTGAAAACCTTCTATGATTCCATGACTGTCTTGCTGGATGAGAGGTTTATCTTGACTTTAGCAAGGCTTTCAACCCTGTTTCCCATAACATCCTCATAGACAAACTAATGACGTACTGACTAAACAAGTGAACAGTGAGGTCGACCAAAAAGTGCAGCTGCACTTAGATGGTTGTGATCAGTGACACAAAGTCCAGCTGGAGGGAAGGCACTATTGGTGTGCCACAAGGCTTGATACTGGGACCAATAGAAATTAACGTCTTTGTCAGTGGCCTGGGTGAGGGGACAGAGAGTATTCTCAGCAAGTTTGTAGATGATATAAAATTGGGAAATTGGGAAGAATAGTTGATGCACTGGATGGTTTTGCTGCCGTTGAAGGGACCTTCAACAGTTTGGAGAAATGTGCTCAGAGGAACTTTAAGTTCAGCAAAGGGCAATACCAAGTCCTGCTCCTGGAGAGTAAGTCTTATGAGGAGAGGCTGAGGGAGCTGGGGTTGTTTAGTCTGAAGAAGAGGAGGCTGAGGGGAGACCTTACCACTCTCTACAACTGCCTGAAGGGGGGGTGTAGAGAAGCAGGGGTCAGTCTCATCTCCCAAGTCACAGGAGATAGGAAAAGGGGAAATGGTCTCAAGTTGCACCAGCGGAGGTTTAGATTGGATATTGGGAAAAATTTCTTCTCAGAAAGGGTTATCCAGCATTGGAATGGGCTGCCCAGGGAAGTGGTTGAGGCACCATCCCTGGAGGTGTTCAAAAGACAGGCTGACATGTTCCTCAAGAATATGGTTTAGTGATTTTTTTTTATTGCTTATTTCTTATTTATTTTTTGTCAGAGTTAGGTTGATGGTTGGACTAGATGATCTTTAAGGTCCCTTCCAACCTAGACGATTGTATGATTCTGTGATTCCTGGGGAGGAATATCCTCATGCACCAGTACAGGGTAGGGGCTGAGTGGCCGGAAAGCAGCTTGACAGAGAAGGCCCTGAGGATCCTGGCAAACAGCAAGCTCACCATGAGCCAGCAATGTGTCCTTGCACCAAAGAAAGCCACAGCTTCCTGGCTGCATTAGGAGAAAAGCAGGCTCCTGAAGACCTTATCAATGTGCAGGAATACCTGAATGAGGGCAACACGTGATACGGAGTCAGACTCTTCTCAGTGGAACCCAGTGACAGGACAGGAGGCAACGGACACACACTGAAATAGATGAGGCTATGTTTAAGTGTAAGGGAAAACTTATTTATTGTGAGGGTTGTGAAACGCTGGAACAAGTTACCTAGAGAGGGGGTAGAGTTTCCATCCTTGGAGATATTTGAGACCTGACTGGACACATAGTGAGCAAGCTGCTGTAGAGGACCGTGATGTGCTGGGAGTTGGGCAGGGTGATCTCCAGGTGTCCCTACTGCCCTGGCAACTCTGTGTTATCAGTGATCATAGGAAGTGAGAGTCTCTCAGGGAACGCAAAGAAAGGTCACTGACAGGTTTCCAGTACAGACTGCTTCTGCAGTGTCTCAGCTTGGATAGCCACAGCACTGCCATATACTCATTCCATATGCACCAGAAATAAACGGAAAAGAGAAAATTAAGCCATTGGCTTTGGAGGCACTAATGCATGGAGAACAACTGTCCAACACCTGAGGGCCGCTTCCCTCCCGCTCTGCGCACGTGCGTCTGCGCGCTCTTATACCCGCCCTTCAGCTCACGCGCGCCCGGCACGCGCTCGGAGCCTGTTACGGCTACGGCCGCTTTTAAACGTGCCGCGGCGCGCCCGGCCCGGGCCCAGCTACGTCATCATCTCGCTCCCTCGCGAGATTCCCGACTGGCTTCGCGTCTCCCAGCTCTCTCTCGGCTTCCGGTATCCGGGAAACCCCGTCTCCGGCTCAGTCGAGATCAAATTTAAAGCCGCAGGGCTCTCCGCTGCCGCTCTCCGCCTGCCCTGAGAAAAGCTCGCGGGATGGCCGCTTTTAAATTTGCCGGACCTCGCCCGGCCCCGCCTCCAGCAACGTCACCTCTCGGCTCCCTCGCGAGATTCCCGACTGGTTTCCGGTCTCCCCGCTGTCATTCGGCCTCCCGTCTGCGGGAAACCCCCTCGCCACATACTTGAGTCCCCTGAAATTTACTCTGTGTAGGGAGAAAACAACAGGAAAGCGTGACACAGAATCCCCATAAGGACCCAGCTAAATACTTGAGTCCCGGCTATAGCCTGCAAGAAGAAAACTCTTTGTTTGGTCAGATCAGGAGGAGTTTGACAGAGAGTGTCAGCTGGCAGTGGTTCGACTCTGGCAAATACTGCCAGGCTGATGTCACCAACAGCTGGACCCAGCGGGCAACTTTCTCCGTGTCTAAGTAGGAGCTGGTGCAGAGGTTCTTTAGGGTGAATGATCTCTGATCCCCTGGCACCTTGTTGTCATGGTGGTGGAGCAAGCAGACACAGCCTCCCAGCAGCTCCTTCTGCCAGCATATGCATTCCAGCACCACGTGGATGTTGGAGGGCCTTCCTGGCAGCTGTTCCGTGGTGTCCAGGTCGAGGCTGACAGAGTGCCCAGGGGGTAGCCGCAGGAACACGAAGGAGTGGTAGGCAATGCTCTTCTCCTCCACCGTCCAGGTTTCACAGGTGTCGTCCGTCCCGGTGGCTGGGTACAGCTGTGGCATGAAATTCCTCTTCGAAAGCACTCGGCAGATAGTGAAGAGGTCATCCACCAGCTCCTTCACCACCTTGCGCTTGTTGGGCAGGCCCTGCGTTGGTGATGGCGTGGACATAGAGGAAGACTGGACACCCTCAGGCCAACCACTGAATTCTTCCTCCTCCTTGCCCTTCTCCTGCTTGCTGCTGGAGCTCTCCTGCTCACTGCAGGAGGCAGAGGGAAAGACTTCTTCCCACCCCAGCCAAAAGATGGCACAGAACAGGAGCAGGGCTGCTGGAACAGCAGTGGCTGCTGGAACCTGCCACTGCTCCAAGCCAGAAAGGAGCGTAGTCTTCCCTGTGCTCTCGTTCTGCTCCACCTCCTGTTGCAGCCGAGCCATCTGCTCATGCAGATACGCCTCTCGCTGCTGCATATGTTCAGCTTGGCACGAAGCTTTTGTGCACGTGTTTCAGTGGATAATCCTGTCCAGGTACCTAGATGACCACATCACAGGCCCCTTACTCACAACTAGAGGCTACTGTCCACAGGTGTTTCCAAAAAATTGAATCAATGGTTATCCTTGGCAGTATCACGGTAGCATTCAAGTTAGTCGATACTCTCCCGGCTATTGTCAATGAGATAGGCGAGGGACTGAAAATAAGACGTCTTTATATGAGCAACATTTATTGGTTATTAAACATAGGACTAGCTTGGTGTCATCTGCAAACTTGCTGATCGTGCCTTTAGTCCCTCTGTCTATATCACCGATAAAAATGTTAAACAGTGTCTGTCCCAGCATGGACCCTTGCGGGACACCACTTGTCACTGCTCTCCATCTGGACTTCTAGCCATTGAGTACTACATTCCATCCCTTCGTCCAGGTCATTGATGAATATATTGAAGAGGACAGGACCCAGCACTGACCCCTTCAGAAAGCTCTGTTTTTAGGCCTTGTCTGCTTTGGGGACACCTTGAAGTATTTTTCCCCCAGTGCTAACACCAGTCCCAGCCTTGTGGTGTCAGCAGTATGGGGAGCCCTTCAAGCCAACGTGCTTCAAGCCAAAAAATATTGTGCACTATGTGAAACATTAAAGCTTCTCAGTGATTTTGAAGCCTGACAAGTACTGAGGTAAACTTTCATAGATATTTTGTAGTCCCTATATGAAATATGTATGAAAGAAAAGAAAAAAAAAAAAAAAAAGCTTTGCTAAGATTTATTAGCTTGTCACTATGAAGTGCAGTAATTGCAGTAGACATGTTTTTTCTTTGATGGACTGAGAAAATCACTCCAGAGTAAAGGCAGATGCTGCCAATGAAAATCAGTTCAGGTAACTCCATTTTAGCCTGTTTTGAAGATTTTTCTTAAAAGGTGAAAAGAATAACAAAGAAACTTAAGCAGGCAACTGAAAGACCAGAGGGAGGACTGAAAGAAGTACGATATTCTCCCTGTAAAGAAAGGACTCTGGGCAATCAGGGAAGACAACTTTTATAAAACTTCTCTTTTCCAAACACAGGACAAAGCAAGGAAAGGCTGTGCAAGGCAGCAGCCAAGGTAAAGACACCAAATGTGAGGCAAATCAGTATGTCGATTGTCACAGTTGGACTTTTTTGCTACTGTGAAAGGACACCACAAAATCTGAGCTGTGTTTATTGCTGGTTTAAAATAGGGACTTTTCAGAGGCTAGGGAAACATGCCAGTTGCTACAGAAATGGAAGTGTTCAAGCTGTGTTAAGTAGGATGAAAGCACAAAATTTTATTTGCTATGAAGGTGATTGCAGAAGTCGTGAAAATAGATAAAAAGTAAAATCTCTAAGGGGTAAAGCTGTTGGTGTGTATTAAGCAGGAATGGGTACTTGTGGATTATAGATAAAAGTCACTATGAAGAGTTGAGAGTTGATTTCAGGCTAGCACAGATTTCTGGAGGACTTATCACTTTTGAGGCTGCAATTGATCTCAAAAAAAAAACCCCAGCTGTCCTGTGCAGGAGATAGTTGTGGAAATATCTCTTGTTCTTTGGCCTTTTCATGTTGCCCAACGCTGAGCAAAACAACTGCATTGTGCAATACTGAGGGCCTTAATTATACTGTTTTTGTTTCCTGCCTATGATATCCTGGTCTGTAAGAGCTGAGAGGTGCTTGACTGTGGAGATGCTGTCTTGACTGAAGTAGTAAATCAGTTCTACAGCACCCAGACTGCTGGCACCCAAATAGGAAAGGTATGAGTGAGTGTTGGTGATTAGGGTTAATGAAACATTTCACAGTGTTAAGTGCTAAGCCTTAGCCCTGAGAGCAGTCCACGGCCAGAGGTACCATTTCTGCTTCATTATGCACATGAACAAACTTCTTGAGTGAATGGCCCTGCCCATCTTTTGACAGTTGCTTTACTGGAAGGCAAATGGTAATGTATCATGCTTCCTTAACACAGGAAAGAACATTGTCCTGGTTTCAGCTAGGAAAGAGTTAATTTTCTTTCTGGTGATTGCTGTGAAAGGAATGTCTGTAATGCATACTGCAATGTTTTAATTGTTGTTAATCAATGTTTGTGCTTTTCAAGGACTGTTTTCAGCTTCCCATAGAAGCTGACAAGGAGTACAGTGTTGTTATTTTCCTTTTCTGTTATTTTTCTACTGAACTGTCTTTATCTCAACCCAAGATGTTTTTTTTTCTTTCCCTTTCACCTCCTTTTCTCCCTCTTCTCCCTGCCCTTCTCAGGGAAGGGAGAGAACTGCATGAACAGCTGCATGGTCCTAGCAGCTGGCAGGGGTTAAACTACAACAGCATCATAGAGTTGTGAAGGAGTTTGATTTCAGTTAAGAAAATTGAGTGTCCACTCTCACTGGGATTATGTGCTGTGTTTCTTAATCCAGGGACCAGATCTTCTTCAAACAGCTAGATCTCATGAAAGAGTATTATTTATATAGCTATAATTAAAGGTAATGGTTCACAAAGTTGTTCAATCAACTCAAAACTTCCACAGGAAGGTGCCTCAAAGAAGCAACAATCATAAGATACTTTCAGGTTTCCACAGTTGTGCTTTAAATGAACCTTTCTTGTACCTACAGGAAGTCTGAAGTTGTGCAGTGCATCACCATTAAATAAAAGTGAACTGACTGCTTGTGGAAGTAAAATAAGCCCTGTGTTACAGCAGTCTTTGAATCTCCAGTAAGATGACCCATCCATTCTTCGCTTTAAAAGATGTACATCACAGCCAAAAAAAAAAAAAACCAACAAAAAAACCTTGACATTTTTGTCATCTGAAGCATAATTTTTCATTGAAAAATCACAACAGGAACAAGAGGAAGTACCATGGTTAGGAGATCACACCTCTGTCATGTTTAACCAAGAACCAAAAGCAAGGTAGTGATCCTTTTGTCTTCCACCCAAGCCAGAACTTCCTATCCTCAGTATGGTACACAGAAATAAAGCTGTTTCTTTCAGGTTTCAAAACAGAGGTCTTTGGTATATGATTCAAATTAAATAATCACTGGCCTCAAAATTTCTCCTGGCAGAGAGTAATGACTGTGAGGATAAAGCTCATTATTAATCACCAAAAAGATTTTGAAGGAATGGCTAGTAGGGAGACCAAACCACAACTTCGGAGACCTGAGGAAACTTCTAGTTTGACATCTTTTGGTCTATGGCTATGTCTGCATTGACAATTATTGTAGTGCAAGGGAGACCGTAGAGCAAAACAGTTGGTGTTGAGGACTAAGTCACAACTCTAATTCTGTTGGATCTTTTTTTGGTCTGTATTTGTACTTTCATCCCCTATTTTGATTCTAGTCAGATCTCATGGACTGACTGTCCATTAGCAGTTGGATGGCATTAGCTGCACTCCTGGAGCACACTTTACCACTTAGTCTCACCCAAAAGAAATGCAGCTCATGCACTCTATGGTTCCATGAACTGAGTCAAAGCCCAGTAAGGCAAGTGGACACACTGAATTCTGCAGAGAAGGGCCACTTCTTTCCCCTTCATAGAGTCATTCTCTATGACAGACACAGCTCAGCTCTTCCCTCAGCTGAAACAAGCACAGTAATGAGCAATGATGGTAGGAAGAGAGTGTGTTAGTTCAGTCTGGCAGAGCCTGTGTCATCTCTTCAAGCAGTTGCAGGTGTGCAGGTCATTGTCCCCAGCCTGCTGCCTTAGGCACTTGCCTCCTTATCCTATTCTTCAAGCCAAGACTGCCCATATAATTGACTTCTTTTATAACTCAGAGTAAATAATTGTCATTTTTAACTCAGTGGTGCTGTGGCTGAACTGACAGGAAATGTAATAATCCATATAATTTATAGCATTCCATATAATTTTATGAGTTTTCCTGTCTTCCTTGCAATTATAAAAACAGCCTTGCAGTGATTATTGCGTCAGATCCAAAGGGCAAAAACATCCTTTCATAGCTGAGACAATTCCCTTTAATCCGTTTCATTAGAGGCTCCAGTCATTTTCACCGTTAAGCAGCTTCTTGTGGTTTTAAGTGTTTGAATTTAGCCGTGTTAGCTCCCCAAACTCCAAATTTTCTAAACCCTTACAGATCAAATATCGAGTGTCCGGATTTTGTTTAATATTCATTTGAATGAAAACTTTCATTAAAATATTTGGTCAGCATTATAGTTACCTTTTAAGCTTAAATTTCTCACAATGAAAGCTTGCTGACAGTGTTTTTTTGTGTGATTGAAGCATTAGTCAGTCCAATTGAAAGTGCAATTGTATTTAAAAAGCAGTGTCTTGCCAAATGCAGTCCAGAGAAGTTTCATAAATATCCTGTTTAGTAATCTAAATAATTTGTTTGGAGATGGATCTGTAATTTACAGTAGAAAGGAGAATAGGTATATATTGTGTTGTTTTATAACTATGTTGTTTCTACAGGAGATCTTCAAAGTTGATCTTGTTTGCGAGATAAGGAATGGATGCCTTTATTTCTTGAAGTCTCTTACAAACATCTGGTTTATGGTTTTATTGAACAAATAAATTTGTGATGCCAGGCCTGAAGAGCTGCATTGTAAAGGACTGAGGAGGGAATTTTCTTCAGTCCTTCTGAAACAACCACCACACTATAAATTAGTCTCTACTTCTCTTTCATTGATCTATGAAACAAAGCAAAGGAAAAAAACGAAGTCACTTTTTTTAAACTTTTCTACCTATAACTGGAATTTTAGAATATGGTACTTTACTAAAATCCTATTGTCTACTTTGAACCTGGCTCCTACTAGTTTCATTTGATGGCCACTAGTTCATTGAATGATGCAGAATATAGTAATGCCATTCACTATTTTATACACCTTTACACATACGTATTCACATTTCAGGACCTCAGATAGAAAGACTGAGGGCTGAGGGCTGGAAGGAAATCCTTCTTGCCTAATACAAACTCTCTGTGCAGGCTTAATGTCCCTTGACTGACTCACTGAGAAAAGGAATTTTTTTGCTCAAAGATTTATAATTTGTCCAGATGTGGGTGGTTTTTCATTTAGTTATTTAAGTGAGAATAGCAATAGGCCTATTCCTAGTACAAAGGATGCACCTGACAAATTCTGAACTACGACTCCACTGCCAAAGTACTGGTTGTGGGGGCTGTTATTTTTTAATGTGGAAAACCCCCTATATTTCTCTAGTCTTGAAAATGTCTGAAATATAATTGGAAAAAGTACAGAAAACCGCAAATGAAAAATGGGAAATGAAAATTTTAAAGTTCAGATCATAAGTGCACCAAAATGATAAGCCAACTAAGAACTGCACTTCAAAAAAAGGACTAAAATAGCCATAATGATAAAAAAGGCTGCCAGTCTCTCCTCTTACTCCACTGTATTGGTTGCTTGAAAAATACCAGACTGAAACTGCAAAATTACTGTAGAAAATCATTAGCCTTGTTCGTATTTGCCAGGCCTATTCTTCATGATTAATCAGCATAAAACACTTGCCATCTAATTGCTTTAAAATGAGTTACTCCACCATCCCCTTGCCAGATACAGAATTGAAGACATGATGAAGGGTGGTGATCACCATGAATGCATTTCCCAAATGATGCAGGGCCTGACAGAGTGACTCATGTAGAAGTTGTCTCAGCTCCTGCTGAGTGCGTCACAGCTCACCCTGAGCGCTGCAGCTTTGAACTAAATCTAGATGGGCCTTCCCGGAAACGGAGAAGCCGAGGGAAGGCGGAGAGGCCCGAAAGGACTCGGGAATCTCGCGAGGGAGCGAGAGGCTGACGTGCCTGGGGGCGGGGCCGGGCGAGCCGCGGCACATTTAAAAGCGGCTATGGCCGCGGCAGGGTCCGAGCGCGTGCCGGGCGCGCGTGAGAGCGAGGGCGGGTATAAGAGCGCGCAGCCGCACGCGCGCAGAGCGGGCGGGAGCCGCCATCAGGTGTCGGTTCCCTCCTGGAGCTAGAGAAGAACATGGCTCCAACAGCTGCAAAACGCGAGTTTTTTTGTTGGCAAATTGTTTGCAGAGGCAAAACATTCAACCACAGAAGTGAAACCCGCATCTCGAAACGTATACCTTATAGCCGGACAGAAAACGTGGGCTGAAATACTCTCTTTTTCAAGCTGTCCATTCAAGCTCTCTCTGTTCCTCCACTGTGTGAGCAGGAGTCCTGCTCAGCAGTGCTGTGTTCCCACCCTGAGCTGTGGTGCCAGCCTGGGGAGCTGCTCCTCCTGCACGCAGGGCTCTCACCTTTGCTGATGCTTTCAAGCCACATCTTTTCTGTGCCATTTTCTCCTTCTTTCTTCTTGTCTTGTGTTGCACTTCACTGCTTTGTCAGTCAGCTCCACATCCCCCTCACTTCATTTGTCCAGGATGTTTTGATCTGTAACTACTGTTTGAGGACTCTGCTTTTAACTCTGCTCCCTTTTGTGCAGTTGGAAACATAACACAGAGGAAGGAGTAAAATACCTCTTTTGGAGATCTCCAAATTGCCACTTTTCTTTTATTCCTTAATTTGTCCATCCTGTGCAGCTTCAGCAGAAAGTCTGTTCATCTATTTAATTTCTAAGACTTCCACAGTATTTTATAAATCACATATGAGAAGGATGCCTTGTACATGCCTCATATCAATCCACATCCGTTGGATCACTGTCAGGTCTTCTGGGAGACTTATATATTGTGGGATAATAATATAAATCATAGTCTTCCAATGTAATGTACTTTTTCTAAATAATCTCTTCTGTCCTAGGCCCTCTTCTGCATTTTCCATCAGTTTTAGGACTGATTGTTAAAGCAGCCAAAAAAGAAAGAATATTTTTATTTAGTGTATGTAAACTTACATTCAAGCACTAGATGTTTATTATTTTTTTTAATGGGGCAAAAGTATCAGCTTTCATTGATGAAACAAATGAAAATTCTCTAATAATAAATATCCACAGTGGTGTTTTCCAGAAGCTGGAGAGTACACTGTGTAAAGGACTATTTGATGCGTGCAACGTTTTTGTATGCATTTCCCAGGAGATTTGACAGCTAGCATCTGTTACAGATATGATGCTCTTAAAGGTAGCCTGCAACTGGTGCTTAACAATCTTTCCCCACTCCAATAATATTCAATCTTTTTAATGAACTGCCATGTTAATTGGCTGAACCTTCAGCTGGAATAGCATTTGTGCAATATACCATTACTTTATACCAAATGAAAAATTAGCTTTTTGGCTTATCAACATTTCATCATCAAATTCAAAAATTCCCTGAACCACTGCTTATGAGGCTTCATTTGAATCTCATGGTAAACAAGCCACTTACAGTGCTGTGATTAGAAACAGGCAGAGCCTTGTGTTACTCATCAGGGCTCATGTTACCCTGGATGTTTAAGTGTTGGTTACTTCATGCCTAATGTTAATTTGGCTTTGGCATTAACGATTCCTCATCGGCTCCATTTGACCATGTGGTTACTCAGTCTCTGTGACAGGGATTATGAGGCTGGTCAGCTTCCACGCAGTAAGAACTTCCTGTTACTGGATTACTGCGGACTTTATTTCTATGCTGGGGTGCTGCCCAGGTGTGCGTTCTCCCATTCTCTCTTCCTAAACTCTTATTTCCATGAGAGGAAAACATGGGGAAACAGACCATAAAAGAGTCGTCCAGTGATCAGGACAGATAACCCAGCTAGGTTTGAATGGCACCAGCACTCCAGGGCGTGTGATGCTTTACAGCTCCCTGAAGTTTAGACATTGCTATTTTGTACAAGGCAGCAGATGATGCTTACTCATATACCTGCTTTCTCTCTGCTTGGTAAACACTTGCAGCCAAACATGGTCTGAGGGGTTTTCCTTCTCACGTTGGAATTACAGTTTCAAAGGAAGGCTCAAACCTTCTGCAAACAATTTGCATTTCCTCAATCATCATGAAACACAGTAATAGCTCCTTTTTTTTCCTTTTTAAAGTCTCTACGACAAATTTCTGAGGTGCTGAATTTAAGGCTTCAGTGCAACATTCTCAGAAGGAATACGTTTTATATGTTACTTCTCTAACACTGTGTCTGTTACCTGACTGTCTGATGCCTCATTTTCCAGCATTTTGTAATTGGTTTGCCTAATATAGAGGAGCAAATTTTTAAAAATAATCTTTTAAACCATGCTGTCCTCTCTAGACAAGAAACATATTTTTTCTCATTTTCCAGCATTTTGTAATTGGTTTGCTTAATATAGAGGAGCAAATTTTTGAAAATAATCTTTTAAACCATGCTGTTCTCTCTAGACAACAAACATATTTTTTCCTCCCCCAAAATGTTAATTCCTGAGTTCTACAGAAGAAATGATGCAAGGGAGTCTTGCCAGTGAAAAAAATTAAAAATAATAGTCCTGGGTTACTGTGGAACAATGAAATATTTGCTGCAGCCTGTAAAAAACTGTGAGCCACATTTGCCTTCTCACATTCACAGTGCAAAGGGATGTTCAGAGAGGAAAACCCTCTCAGGGTGGTACAGTTCTGTACTTATAGCAACGTTCTTCTCAGCATCTTGTAGTCAGAGCCGAACCAAAAGTTTCACCTGGCTTCCTAGAAATTCATTCATTGCTGAACTGAATCTGTGAAATCCTTATTCACAGGCTTCAGGTTCTTCTAAACCCATTTCTGTCACCTACCAGCCTGTGACATGTCATGGTGTGGTAAGGAACTGGCAGGAGGTGAAATAAAAGCTTGGTCCGCTGACTTGCTTGTTGTTCCTTCTAAGTAAGGAAAATAATTCTTCAGGCTTCACTTGAATTTTTGATCTTTCTAGAACAACAGGAGTTGAAAAACAGTGGGGTCTTGCTGAATTTCAGCTATACCAGTATTTCCTGAAAAAAATCCTCTCTAAGTCTTCACAGTCTTACGCAATTTTCTGTTTTGATCTCTTCTCTATATCTGATGGCTGCCTCTGAAGAAAAAAAAAACAAACCCACAAAAAACCTCACCACCATTAGAATAAAATTATATTCAGACCTCCAGATTCCTGCAGACAGATTCTCTGTGCTCTGTAAGTACCCAGTCACCATTCCTTTTTCCCACAGAAAGAGCTAGGTCGATGTATTTTGATTGCATCTTTCTTTCATTAACAGGTACCCATTTGTCTCCTCCACTTCAAAATTTAGTGATAATTTTCAGATTCTGTTCCTGGTGTTCCTGGTACCCCATTTATTTTGATTAAAAACTCAGAAAAGTCACAAGAGCTTTTTAGACAAAGCTCTAGCTCAAGAGTGCACTTTTCATTTTTCTGACTTGGATCTGGAAACAATCACTCACTAGCACATCCCTCTTCACCAGAAGTTTTTCCTCATTTTTACATGTCCTAATAATATGAATGACAAGGGACACATGAGCATTCAAGAGGGTTCCAAATAATGTTATTTTCATCTGATTAAATGCATATTTAAGCACCAACTTACAGCTGTTCCATATGTAATTAAACTTTCTTCTATCAGATGTTCCAATATTAAGGCTCAGGTTCATTAGCCAAAGCAGTAAAGTGTATTATAACAGTTTAAAACAGCAGCGAACGCTGAAATCTTATGGCTACCAGTATTACCCAGAAAAAATAGAGCCCCTTCTGTCCAGGCATTCAGATGGTAGATTTAGTGAGCACCCAGCCAGGCAATTATCTGTGCTAATGCACATGAATCTGCATCAAGGTCTGCAGACCATCAACAAAAATACTTTAGGCAAAAACAAATATCTACAGCAGCTTGGGGTAGGAGGGTCTCAGAAACAGGCACTGGAGAGACAGCCTGTGGAGTGCTGGAAGCCCACTCATTCATACTGAACTCTAATTTCTGGACCAGATAATAGCTGCTTACCAAATTGCTACAACCTCGCAGCACCAGTAGTTGCTTTATCACCACTAAAATCCCAGGGCAGTAGTCACGTATGAGTGCTTCTTTTAGTGTGTAATAATAAGCTGCGGCTAGACAAGGACAAGCAAGGCCTTCAGCATCTGGATATGTGGGCAGCAGAGCGAGCCCCTTCACACAGTGATGGTTTTCTGGAGGCACTGGTGGTCATCTTACCTTTGTGTGATGAAATAGCCCAATGACAAGGTGCCAGTTGCTGACTGATGACTGTCACAGATTGCATCCACTCCCCCATGTCTGTGTGCAGCCCTTGCCATCTCCCCATCCAGATCATCAGTTGTCTTTTCATGACATAGCTTTTGCAGCATTTCTTATATGATTTTCAAATCAGCTATGTTTCATCCACAGCTAAAGGAAGGAGTATGCAGAGAGCAAGGTACCTTAGTTTATGGACTTGATTTACCTCTCTCCAGAGGGTTGGCAAAGACAGACAAATTTGTACAACCACCCACACCCTACACATACCCAGCTGAGTTAGCTTATCAGACCACATATTCTTTTGTATTTAAATGCCATGAAGACAATATATATGATCAATGTTTAGCTGAAGATTGTCCTTTCAGTGCAACACAACTATGTTTAGAGCAGCATTCAGTTCAGTCTGAAATAGACCATACATTTTAAGTAGCAAAGAAAGCTACAATACTCAGAAGGGAAGAAAAAAAATAAATGTTTCCTAAATGTTCTGCTCAATAAAGATAAAGAGCCACTACTGTGATATGAAAAAAACCCACTGAAGTTACTATAATGCTGTCACCAAGCATTATGTAAAAACACCCTAAATTGTAGCAATCCCAAAGATGTAAAGAATGTAGAGATCCTCTAACATGTCCTGTGACTCTCATCTTCCACAAGCTTATTACAGAAAGAAAATGAATGCTCAGTCATTGTCACATGACTCCTGGGACTGAAGTCTCCAAAGTAGTGTGGATTTTTGATAAAACTGGGAAAACTGCCCGTATGCTGGGCAAAAGAATCAGGCTCCAATGTGAAGGTGGTGGTGGACCATTATGTCTCCCGTGACTGGTTGCTCAAGGAAAAGAGCAAGGCATTTTGCTACAAGAAAGGAAATCTGAAATTCTTCTTCATCGAGCCCCGGATTTCTGCCAACAGAGGCACCTGCTAACCCCTCCCAGCACCTTTGTGGGTCACTGAACACGTCAGCCTGCCTGAATTCAGCCGTCAGATGGGTTTCTCCTCATTCAGCTTCTGGCGTTTTCTTCTTGCAGCTTCTGCCATCCACAAAATAATAATATAAACCCACACTGCTCTTCTCAAAGTTTCCTTTCCCCTTTCTGTTAAATAAGAAATGAAGGTGGGAGCTATATGGCTCCAACAGAGTTATTAAAACCAAGACTAGAGAGACAAGTAACAGCAACCTTAAAACAAGTTTTGGGGGAGAAGGAGAATAGATGACTGCAACATTAGGATACTATCTGATGATAATAGACTTGTGGAGTCTGTGCATAGCTGAAAGCTGTAGGTGAGTTTTAAAAATATCTGCAGCCATGACAATCACAGTAGCCCACATTAGCCCCATCAACCAGCCTGGCTAACATCTGGTCGAGTCTGTGCATAGCTGAAAGCTGTAGGTGATTTTTAGAAATATCTGCAGCCATTCTTTAGCAGGAAGCACACACATGACAAACACAGTAGCCCACAATAGCCCCATCAACCAGGCTGGCTAACATCTGGTGTCAGAAGAGAGATGATTAGTTTTACCTTGTTCTTCAGAGATGCAGGGGTCTCTCGTGTTAGCTGTTCCAAGGCAAAGCACCGAGGACCACTGCTAGTTTTAGAACTGTGGTAAAATCTTCCCAAGTTTTCTGCCAACAGGCAAATCAAAATCCAAAAGTATATTCAGCCTGGAACAGAATACAGATGTCCCCCACAAACATGATGGCTATATTTCTAAAATTAATATATATTTTTAGTATTTTAAACATGCTCTGATTGCTTGGTATTTGCAAAAATATGAAATTAAAATCTTCATTAAGCTTTGTGTTCACAAAAGGGAATATTTAAACAACACCTGTGGTTTTGCTGCTTAACTTTTGTTTAAGTAGTTGATTCAAACATTTCTAACCTTTCATTTTCATAGTGTTATATGCCATGAACTTTTTCCGTGCTTGGGCACTGACATTAGATAATTTTTTATGGTACTTGAATTTATCTAACAGCATAGCATTATATCAACTTTCTCTGTAAACTTATCAAGAAAACAAATAAAAGTAAATATTTTAATATTTAAATGACATTTTACATACATCATTGTGTTTTATAGCTCAGAGTAATAATTACTTAAGTGGATCTTGGAAAAATTTATAAAGAAATTAATTACTATTTTTAATAAAATCAATGTCTGAATCTTGTCTCCACAGAGATGATGACAATATCATATGTCTCCTGGTTTGTGGGAGACAATAAAAAGATAATTTAATTGAAGTTAAACCACAGATTTATACAGAAGAAGTCATTTCAGAAGAAATTAGACCTAGCAGGAACTTTTCAGGGGAAAACATTCATTTAATCAGAAAATATCACTTCATGAAAACCAGGACTTATAATGAGAAAAAAAAATAATCAGCATACTTTTCACATCAATATTTTTACAGAGCTTCATCTTCCTGACATATCTGTATTGTATTTCAAGACAAGATATTTTATTTAACTGTACACTAATTACACCTTATTCATATTTAATTGTAATGGAAATCTTAAAAATAAAAATTCAAACAATGCTTTGAAATTGCCTGAAAAATTTTTTGGGGGCATAATTTCTGTTTCATTTAATTTGGTTTATGATAAATAGTTAAAGATAAAAGTTATATCCAATGAATTAGCATAACATTCAGAGAACACTTTCCAAAGAATAATGAATTTAATGCTATACTAAAAATGATGATTACATAGGGTAATTGGAGTGAAATGCTAATTGCTTTTTTCTTTGTAAGTAAAGCGTACTTTTATGATAACCATTTCTTATTCTCAAAGGAAGATAATCTGTGTGAAGTATAAAATAAAAATGTCCATTTACAAGTAGTTGTTCTTTGGTGCGAATCCGAGACAACTGCACATAAAATGATTTACTGGGCCAAGATGAAATTGAAGAAAATGAGGGTATGCCTTATATAATCTTTTTATAATCTTCAGTAAACATCATAAAGTCAGCCCAGTAATCTACTTACTCCTTAGCATCTCTGATTTGATTTCCCTCTGAGGCAAGGGTCTGGGCAGTGAGGACCAAATTGCAGATGCACAGTTCTGTGGAGCTGAAGAAACTCTTCCTTTCTCAAGAAATCTATTTAACTCATAATGATTTGTTCCCCTAATCCTAAGGAGAAAATAAAACAGGCTTCTCTATAATGTCTTTGGTGGGTGGTGTGGAAGGTCTACCTATTTATCATTTTATCTGAAGCTTTAGTTGAATAGGGTAAGAGATATTACTGAAACATTTCTCAAAGGGATTCCAAAATGGTTTAATACCATGTTAGAACCTTCCTTATTTACTGTCAGTGTAAAAGGCAGCAGAAGAGAAAAAAAAAAGGCGGTGTTTTCTTTTAGAGGAGGCCTCACTTAAGTGTCTAGAGGTACATATGGGTTAGAAACCAGCTCTTATTTATCTTGAAAAAAGTTGAATATTCAACCTGACAGTCTTTGATCCACCATACTATGTTTGATCTTGTTCTTACAGGATCCTGTTCATCAGAGGAAACCTTGAAACAAGTCAATTGAGAAGGGGTAAAAGAAGAAGGCCTTCAGTTTCCAGTTGGGCAAACAAAAAAAAAATCATCCATGTTACCATGGATATGTGTGTGTCTCTATATCTGTGCATATGTATGTGTATATGTACATACATAGAACAGACACCTTTAAAATCTGCCTATATACTTTCCTCCAACTCAAGGGCAGTAAAAAACCACATACCATACCACACTTCTTAGAATAATAAGTGTGTACCACAGCTTTACAGAAACCAAAGTAGAAGCAAATAAATTGCAGAATAGGCCTTGGAAATGTTCTCTTCATTTCCAGCTTTACAGTACACAACTAAGTGAACTATGTAAAAAGCTTACTGGTGTATGCTGCGGTTTACTTCCAGATAATCTCCCCCTGTCTCTAATTCTCCATTTGTATCTATGTTATATCCCAAGCCTCAATCTCCCTCTCTTATCTGAAGATTCTTCCTGTATTTCGCAAGGAAATGACTTCCAGCAATTATCTGCATGAGTAGGTTCACTCTCTGGCACAGTACTGCACTTCTAAAAATTCTAAGCTCCTGGTCTTTACCAGCTCTGGACCACATGCAATCATCTGTTTGTCGTACAGAAGGGAAATGCAAGCTTTTAGCATCTTAGCTATGTTTTTCTTCAAAAAAGAAGAAAAATAATACTATTAGTATAATCCATGCCCTACCATCTCAACTGGCCTCCACTGAATTAAAACACTTGCTCTGGCTGCTTTTATCCCTGTAATTTTTTTTTTTCTCATTTGCTGCGTCCTTGAGTTACTCCTATGTCTATGACATATTGGGCTAAATAAAGTGCTCTGTGCAAATATAATTAGATTTCCATGTGGCACGTGTTGCTGCCATTTACAGTGCAAAATAATAAGGAATAATATAGACAGAAATTTTGTATTGAAGTTGAATCTAGTTTTACCACAGTAAATTCATTTTTCATATTTCATGGTTAGTCAAGAATAAAAGAGATGGAAAAGTGTCTGGATCACACAACTGTGTCACTTACAATAACAAACACAACTGAAAACCCCCTCCCCTTTCCCATTCACATACAGTAAACGGAAACAACGAGAAGCTCAGCTTTTGACCAAACTCTTGGAAATACCACCATATCCATAAGAACTGTTAAAATTGAGTTTTATGATCATGTTGGATTCACTCTGGATAATAAATGATCTGTCTCATGAATACAGAGGAACTTCTGTGTCCATCACACATATAATTTCTCTTAATTCAAAAGCTGTCACTGTACAAGAACACATTGTGATTTTTGCATTTTATCTGCTTTAAAATACAGGCTGAAAGCCTTTCCTGAAGTAATTTCTAGCTGAATGCTAGATGAGTAATTATCAAAATAAGACTATTGACAGTATTGATGTAGGCAAGGGGAGTCCTTGCCTGATAAAGGAAAACAGCATATGACAATAACTGTCCTTTCTTGTAGATAAAGATGTTTCAGCAGATAAATAGCATTTAGAGTTCTAAATCATTTTTGGCAGCTTCCCTCATCAGAGATCATTGCACAAATCAAGATGTTACCGGAGAAAGGGATCATCATTTTTGTTGATTCATAATTCATGAAAGGATGGAAAAGGAAAAGCAAAAGGTCAAGTTTATCAATAAAGACAAATAGAAGAATTTCAGAGAGATGTATGCATTTCGATGCATACATAACTGATCTAAAAGGATATAGATAGTGAGAGGGCAAAATTTACTGTTATTATTTAAAATTTTTACAACTAAATCTGTCTTTGGAGGGGTGAAGGCCATTCTGAGTGAGCAGACAAGTGATAGAAACTCTATGCAGTCCACTAGGAAATACTGTAAGTGGGAAAAAGCAGTCCGAACTAAAAGTAACAATAATGACATTAAAATAACTCTACCTGGTCAGGGCAAATAGTTCTGTGAGAATGTCAAGAGAGCCCTAATTTATTGCTAAAAACCCCAGCAAATAAAGTAATATGAATGATTAGAAGGGGACTAGAGAACAAACTCATTGTCTCAGTTAAAGTACCTATGGTTCAACTGAATATTCTTCAAATTTTCTATCTGAATGAGCCTATGGCAAAGTAGGGAAGCCATGCTGAAGGATAGCAAGAAAATGGCTTCTGAACTTCCAAGGAGACTATTTTTATTAAGAATTCTTCAACCCAGTAAAGGACCCCACAGCTCAAGCTAGAAATTACAGGAGTCTTTAATGCAAGAGATGACTTGGAAGAGGTGATGGGAATGCTTCTGGCCTGTTTCTCAAAATACAAGAAGTTACGGGTACCACAACAGGTTTACTGGGAAGTGTAGGAAACACTGCTACCTATAGCCTACATAGCTAAGAAGTTACGGGTACCACAACAGGTTTACTGGGAAGTGTAGGAAACACAGCTACCTATAGCCTACATAGCTCTTGGCAGTATATATATATATATATATATATATTTATTTATTTTTTTTCACTTTAGGATGTTTTGGTAGACCTATATATAGAGAGATCCAAAGAAAACTAAGGCCATTTCATGGAGCATATGTCTACTCTGTCTATACTTCAATATAGTGGTCTGGATACAGCTTCCACAGCAGAAAGTGCTGCTCCATGCTTGTCTTCAGTCTTAAACTTTCTACAGGCATCTGCTCTGCTGTTGCCAAGGACAGGATACAGTCTATGACTGACTTCTTGTGTGGAGCAGTGGCTTTTCTACTTGTGTACACGCTCATCAAAGCCAGTGTAAAATTCATGTTTTAAAATTATGGTATAGTAGTTTATTATTGCTTTGCTGGTCTGTAAGATTTAACTCTAGTTAGGGCACAGATTATTAGGTGTGAAAGGACACATCTCAGACTAATAGAGCTGCCCGTTAGTGTCAGGAAGAACAGAAATGGTATTTCAAACTGCAAAACAGAGAGCTCCAGAAAAGCTTTATTATCTTTACTGCAAATACTTTATACCACCATGGAAAAGCTTGAGGAAATTACAACATAGAAACCTACTAACATTTGTTCATAAAATTTGAGAAATAGTCTACTGTAACACAAGCAAGATAAGGAGCATTTGTGCTTTAAAAGGTTTTAATATGAAAGATATACATTGAATGAGGCTTTTAGATTATTTTTTTTCTTTCACCCTTCTATCCTCACTCTGGCATGTCTGAGTTTATAAAAATATATATTTTTTGTTGGACTCATGGCATCTGCTGAGAGCTCCTTTCTCTGGCAGTAGTAAACAGCTAACAGGTAAGCTCAGAAGTGATGGATTAGAGAAATAAAAGACATTTCCAGTATCACAGCTATTAATGACAAAACATATTGCTAACAGTAAAACACTTCCATAAAATCAAGTGCTTTTTAACTTGGGGCCACCTTATGCCTCAAAGGACATTCAAGTAAGCATATTTGGATTAAAAGGATACTCAACATGCTCTGCTGATGTTTGCTTTAGGGAGCCTGTGGGAGCAGTTCACAGTAGGCAGGAAGATTGTTCCAAATACCAGCTGAGGACAAATATAAGTCTGGACTTTTGGAAAACAGCACATGAAAAGAGTGAATGGCACTCAGAGTGGTCTCTGGGGATGCCTTTAGACAAAACATACATCGTTTCCTCCAGGATAGACAATTCTTTCAGAAAATATTTCAAAACCAGTAAAAAGTTCAAAACAAGCACTGAAGTGGCCCTGTCAAAACTTTAGATGTGAGTGGCACATCACCTTTCTTCACAATTTTAGAGGGGATAATAACAGAGAAGAAAGTCTGTGCGAATATTTCAAAGAAGCTTTGTAACCTCTTAGGCCACATGTAGCAGCCTGTGACCTGTTAAGATATTGGTATTGCAGAACAAAGCAAATGACAGTTTAGTGCCAATTATTATGTGAGTTATTTCAAAGAAGCTTTGTAACCTCTTAGGCCACATGTAGCAGCCTGTGACCTGTTAAGATATTGGTATTGCAGAACACAGCAAATGACAGTTTAGTGCCAGTTATTTTCTTATGTGAGCAACTTTCTCAGGGCTGTATTTCTCTTCTACACCCTGCCTCAAGTTCCTGCAGCAGTAGCCCAATCTTGCTATATGCACATCATGGAAACAAGCAGCTGAAGTTACCAAATGCATATATTTCTTATTGAGCTGCCTTTATTTCATTACAACTTCATTTTATGTTCCATTACCCAACAAAATAGAGCTGTGATATTATAGGATGTATCTGAAGCACCAATTTTTGCTAGATATAAAGTCTCAGAACTAGAAATGAAAAGTTCTCTCTCTATCAGCACATAAGTTAACACTTAGGAAATTGAGATTGCAACTCTGTTCTCTGACCTGCACTGTCCTTATCTTAGCACAGAATTTTCTTCTGGACAAGTTCTTGCAGGAACCACCAGAATAGCTACACAGAGAGTTTGTGAAGAAAATAGAATAAAAATCTATATTGCAAGGTGGCTCGGAGGTTTGGGCTCACTAATTTTCTTCTGGACAAGTTCTTGCAGGAACCACCAGAATAGCTACACAGAGAGTTTGTGAAGAAAATAGAATAAAAATCTATATTGCAAGGTGGCTCGGAAGTTTGGGCTAGGAAACTGCTCAGGGCTGGCTGATGAGAATGGAAAATTTTAGACTTACTGCTTGTTAGAGCAAGTATGTTAATAGGCAACGGAACAAGTCAGGTAGAGAAGGTGTTAAGAAGCCAGAAAAACATAGACTTTAAAATATCTTGTCAACAGTAGTTCAAAAAAAATAGTGGAATTACTTTTCCCATAATACAGGGAATGAATTTGAACTGGTCCATTGAAAGTCAGTCTGCTCTGTGTTTAGGACTCAGCCAGTCTGTTAAATCACATTTTAGATACAACTCTTCATGTGTCATTCAGTTGTCACTAATAATTTGGCCAGCATGAAACATTTTGATCATATTGCAGGAGGGAGATTGAAAACTAATTGAAGTGGAAAAACATATTCCTTCCACTGGGGAAATAAGGGAGGAAAGAAATATTAGTTTTTGTGCTGTCATTCTCTGAGTCTCCAATTTTAATAAAACAGATGCTTTATAAACAATCAGATTTGAAATGTAGCTCAAAGATTAGACTTTTGCCATTTTCTCCAAAAAAACTAAGGATAACGGCAATGTTAAATTAGCCACATCCTGAATCTTTAACATAAACAGGAAATATATTATATTATGAAAGCTAGTAAAGTTGAAATAAAATAAATTACAGAAGTACAAACTGATACTTATCATGTAGAAAAACTAATTTCTGAGAGGCAGTTGTTAATATTTTATGAAAATCACTGTTCATGCTTAATACTGACAGAGATTCAGATTTATATATGCACAGGGTAACAGCTGTAATTTTCTATGAGATGCCTGGAGGCTTCTGCATTGTTCTTGAAGTACATGGGACTTCTGATGAGCAAAGGGTCAAGGTTTGAGCCCAGTGTGCTGCACACATGCTTTGAGATGTGCCATGCTAGCAGGCAGATGCCACCAGTTCCCAAGGGAGTTGGGACTGGTGTGGGAGGCAGAAGCAGCTAAAAGCTGGTTCAGAAGTGCTGCCAAAGGAGAAAAAGTCTTCCAGGTTTTAGACAACATTGAGGGAAATTTTGGGCTGAAGTGCATTGCTGCATAACTTAACAGACATTGGAGGTTGGGGTAGGATAAAATTGATCTGCTTTGTGAAGTCCTGAACCCCACTAAAATCACTGCCTTTTGTTACTGATAAGAGCATTTACTACACTCAAAATGGGCAAGGCAGAAATACACATTTTATATATATATATATATATATACATAAAGCCAAGAATTTACTGTTAGTATAGTGGAAATCTTCAGAATCTCATCATTATTACTACAGATCTGAACATTACAGAAAAAGAAAGAATAATATACAGTTAGAATTTTTATACACACAATTCTTAGCTTCCACCCCTTTTTCTGGTGTTTATGACTGCCCTTCCCCGACTCATCTGGGGCCTAACATTCATGGTTTCAGTCTAGTGACAGTGGTGAGGTATCACAGCAAATTGCCAGCACCTGGACTCCTTTTCTGGGAGGAATGTAATGTTCATTTTGCTGGTTTCCTTTTTCTCATTCCAGGATACACTTGGAGTAATTTCTATGTTCGCTATCATACTTTTAAGCCTTTTTTTTCTCTTGTTTGATCTACAGCTCTACATTATGCTTGAATGGTCTACGTATGATGCCTGTTACGTATGCTAGATGCCATTTCTTTGTTCTCTTTGTGACATTTAAAACCAGTTTTGTCCAGTTCTGTGTTTTTCTTAACTAACTATGGGTGAGATGTTTATAGTCATGGGATTTCCAGTATCAAGTGGATGCTCCATCTTTTACCACCTCATGACTGTCCTCCTCCTGTAACTTCACTACTCAACAGCCCTGCTCTTGTACCAGGCCCGTATTTCTCTACACTACACCCTTATGTCAGAGTTAGAAATATCTCATTCTATGTAGAAAAAATTGTAGTTGCTGCTACCTATGTAAACCTATGGTTGTGCCAAAACAAAGACTGTCCCGGAGTTGTCAGAGTTGGAAGGGACCTCTAGAGATCATCTAGTCCAACTCCCCTGCTAAAGAATGATAAAAATAAAATAAATTAGCCATAAACATCAGGTCAGTTACAGAAATTATTGTCCCAGCTGAAACAAGTAAGACAAAGCTGCAACAGGTCAAGAAAATTTTGGACTGAGTGTGCCTGTCAAGCCTCAGTCCTGAGACTTGGCAAATTCATTGCCAAACTTGTGACCCATTACTAGCAATGGCAATATTGTATTACAGACGATTATGTTCTAAGCAGAGTGAGATTTTTATTTGTGTGCAACTTTATTAGGCACTGGCATTTGTTATGGTATTTATTGCATGGTTTAATTAGCTACAGAAAGTACTGCATAGAAAAGAGGTTTAGCATACAAATTAAATGGCTACTTGGGAACTGCAATAGCTCTGCAAGATGCCACAAGTAGCAGACTTTGTACAGTTTTAGTGCAGAAGGGAGAAAGAAATGCAAGGGTCTATTTCAGTGCCATCATTTGCAGGCGATCAGTGAGTGAGCCTAAATTCTGCTTGAAGCCTTTCTCCCAAACCTGCAGCACCACCGAGGCCCCGGTTAACACTTTGCAGCACATCAGGTCTCTGAGCAGGAGGAGTCCATCTCAGTATGAAATCAGTCAAATTCATTTACTCTGTCAGGGCTCAGACCACTTCTTGCTCGAGTTAACAGAAAGCCTTTTATTAACTTAAGTTGCATCTAGATAGTTCCCACACCGACACTTGGAGAGATTTGGCAGTAATATTTACTAATGCATTTTGCACTAGCACAATGAAAAATAATGAACAGTTATTTGTTCTCCAGAGTCGTTAAACTAAATCACATAATAAGCAGATCTTAAAGGATTTCCAGTCATAACTAATGTGTGGAACAAACCTGAAAATGATTTTAAACCTTGAAAATAAAAATATTGCTGAAAGAAGACTTTAAGGCTGTAAAATCTTAAGATGCTAGCATAGAATTAGGAAAATAATACTTTAAAGTTAATAAACAATAAAGAATTCTAGAGAAATCATAAAGGACCATACCGCCACCTGCTTTACATCTTTATTGCTCAGTTAACATTAAGGAAGCAATATAGCTCATGAGATGCTCTAAAAGTATAAGTTCCAAAGAAAAATCATGCATAAATAATCTATATTTCTCCCTGATTCTTTCTGTTCCTAAGGAGTCCAAAAATCCATTTTTATCATAGTGATTTTTCAAAAGCTTATTTTGATTTCATACAAGGAACTTACTGTTCATCTTGACGAATTGCTTTTTGTTCAATGGATCAGAATCCTTATGCAACTGTAAACCGTAATTAGAATGTGTTGCTGTAAAAAAAAACAGTCCAACTGGGTGTTCCTGTTCTCTTCTTACTCTTTCAGGTGTGCAGCAAATTCATAGTCATCTTTAATTCTCTTTCATTGCTTCATTGGCATTGAGATGCTGGTATTATTACATGAGTTGTTTCCCAGCATGTTATCTATTCCCTGGTGGATGAAAGTTTGGTGAGGTGAGTAGGAGCACAAACCTCATTCCTGCTATCTGAGTAGCACTGACATAAATGATAAATGTAGCTTGTAGGATTAATATTATCAAAGCACAAAAATATCCAAGCAGAGCTACACCTACACATAAGAACATACCATCTTTACATTGGCTTCTGCCAGAAGAAATACGTGAGTGAAGCTGTGGCGTTTAAAAATCTGCCTGTTGAGGTGGGAACAGAAAAAGAAAAAAAAAGGAGTTTCTGGTCTGCTGGGATATGTGGCTGCACTGCATCTCTCAGACACCACCTAGAAATCTTGGAGTTGCAGCAGTTCCTGAGACACGCTACCAGTCTTCCCAGTTGCTGTTGTTCTTTTGAACCTTATTGAGAAAAGGGTTGAGGTATTTTCAGAGAACAACCTGAGTAAATTTTTTTCTCTTGAAGTTCTCCCTGCGATGGCAGATAGGGCCAAGTGGCTAGGATGGTGGATTCAAGTAAGCCTGAGACAAGGAAGAGACAGAAAGGTTCAGCACAGAAAACAGTTCAGAGTTTCCCTGTCACACACACCAGCATAGTTCCAGATTAGAGCACACACTGCCTGCTTCTGGCAGAAAAGAGAATGAGGTTGACCAGAAGCAAGATGATAATTTTTTTGTGGAAAAATACCGACATTCAGTTCTGAAAGAGACAATGAGAAGTAGATGTCCTGCAGCATGAATGGTCAGCAATGGTATGAAACCAAAACTCTGTTGTGAGAAGCTTCCACCTCAGCATTTACCATAAACTAAGGAAAGCACTGCCTTTCTAGTCTTAAAAACTAAAGGGAGAAAATGTAACGTGATCTTTTTGCTCTATGTCACTGGCATTTGACCATTTGCTCTAAGATCGGGACTATTGAGACACCTCTGTATACCAGCCTCCATCATCTGTTTAATAAAGATTTAAGCTGTAGTGTAAAATTTTATTCTGTCTCAAGAAAATATTTCTCATCCATAGCCACTCACTTTTAAAAAAAAAAAAAAAGTTTACCTGAAATACAAGAAAAAAATGTTTTAAGGCATTTTAAGACTTTTCCTGAAAGTTTCAAGTTGGTTGTAAAACAGTCTAATCAAAGCCTGTCCTGTCAGGAAAAGGAGTCGTCTTGATTTAAGAGCTTTGCAGCTAAGCTTTAAGACTCAGAATGATAAGTG
The DNA here is from genome assembly GCF_001431845.1 of Calidris pugnax. Taxonomy (NCBI): domain Eukaryota; kingdom Metazoa; phylum Chordata; class Aves; order Charadriiformes; family Scolopacidae; genus Calidris; species Calidris pugnax. The sequence goes on along the minus strand of NW_015090922.1, from coordinate 37,992,211 downwards.
CATAGTCCATTATTTGTCAAGAAATAGAAACTTCGAAGTGCTCTCCTGTAAATTGAATTAATTTGTCCCTTTGTAAAGTTGCACTTTTAGTGCAAGGAATGGAACATGCGATTCAGTTTTAAATACCATAAACCATTCGGTTTGAAAGTAAGTCATAGAATCATAATCATAGGATCATAGAATGGGTTGAAAGGCACCTTAAAGCTCAAGTTTCTCCTAACTTGTTTCCAAACAAGACAGGCTGTAGAAGTTAAATCCCAGGTTACTCCCACCTGTGAAAAAGTCTTGAATACCATCCTACAGCTCTTTATTTCTAATAAGAAAGTATCTTGCTGGAAAAGAATAGGAGGTTACATTGGCAGACAAGCACTTTTAAATCTTACCCTTTGGGACTCAACTGGGTTCTGGCAGGAATAGGAAAAAATCTCATTTTCTCTTGTATGCAAGTGGTCTGTGGTAATTCTCTTGTGTTTTTTTCTGTATTTTTCTCAAGTAACAGAGATTGTTGGGACTAGCTGGCCAGAGCTTTGATGTGAATCTGCCTCTCCTATAGCAGTTTCTAAAGAAAGTCTAAAGACCTTTAACTATAAAAATCCAAATATTGTTACATGAAGAACAAAGCAATTCTCAAATAGCAAAAACTCAAAGCAAGAAACATAAAATGGAGAGTAATAATAAAGTTATTAAAATTTACGCGTCTCTCTCAGCACACAGGGCATGTCCATTCTTCTAGGGTGTTACACAGCAGCTCCCACATGGCAACAAACTACTACCTACAGAATTTCTTTCACTCTGTCACCCTTTCCAGTCCCTGAGAATGAGCCTATATGGACACATCAAACAGCTCTAGGGAACCCACCTGAGCACTAGGAGTCTGTCATTTGCAGACCCAAACTGCTGGAGCAGTCACTAATTGTGCTCCAGGCTGACCAAAGCCATCCGTGATAAGCCCCAGGTGTGGCTCCAGAACCAGCACAGGTGAAGAACATTCCCAAAAGATACACTGGACTCAGCCACCCACTTTCAGAGGGTGAGAGAGCCTGATAGGGCAGGCAGGGACTTCTCCCTGCCAGCTGAATGTAGTGCAAGAGAATGGCATCACAAATATTAACATAGGCTCTCAAATCTCTGCAGAGCCTATTAGCCTTGGCCACCCCATAGGAGCTGGTGAATATCAACTCCACATTTCCCCTCCTGATTAGCCTCCAGGGCAAACTCTTTCTCCAGTCTGGGTGCTTTTAGCTCAGTCTTTTTTAAATTAACCTGAAAAAGTAGCAGATGGAAATCAAGCAATTGCTGTTTCTTTACATATATGTATGTATCTTATATACATGTATTTACAGAGAGAGTTTGTATGTGTATTTATATATATATAAAATCAAGGTGAGTAGTGAGTAGGGTGGGTCAGCTTTGCAACACAGAGAATCCCTGCAGCACGTGGCTCACTTTCCTAGGCTAGGCTAACACTGGGTGCCGGCTTTGTATAAATAAGGTCATTTTCTCCCAGGCTTCGTAGACATTGTACGAGTTTAGACTGAACATTAGGAAAGAATTTTTCACCAAAAGAGTGGTCGGGCATTGGAACAGGCTGCCCAGGGAGGTGGTGGAGTCACCATCCCTGGATGTGTTTAAGGGCCGTTTAGATGCAGTGCTAAGGGACATGGTGTAGGGGAGGACTTTGTAGAGTAGGGTAGATGGTTGGACTCGATGATCCCAAGGGTCTCTTCCAACCTAGACGATTCTATGATTCTATGAAACACAGAAGAAAGAAGAATTGCTCTGTCAGACATGATTTGCCTTCTAGGATCATCTCACTGTAAGTTTTCCAGCCATGGAGGAACTGATTACGCTTTGGTCTGTCTTTCCTTCTACCTACAGCAATTTGAGAATTGAAACATCTGGCTTAAATAAATCTTTAGATATTATGAAGTATTTGTGTGCACCTTACAGATCTGCAGTATATAGAACTCCCATTTGTCTCTTTCTTCAGCAAGACTAGAAAAATATGACGTTTTCAGAAAGGTATGTTTGAAGCTCAGATGAAATCCCTTTGTGATGTAACTCTTCAAGGAGGTCTCTGGGCCAACCTACAGTTACATCTCGTATGATTATCATAAAAGAAGCATCTACTTCCAGTGAATATTCAGTTAGGGGAGAGCACACAACAAAAGAAAAGGCCAACATACCTCACTTGTCAAGTCAGAGCTACCCACTCTGAAAGCTAAATAACACTTTTTCAGGACTCTGGATTTCTGAATAAGTAAAAAGAGAAAGAAAAAGAAAAAATAGAGAAAGCCTATAATAAAGAATGCAGTATAAAGGACAGAATCCTAACAAGATTTCTGAGCATATGTACATGCATTTTATATTAATTTTTCT